>NC_054395.1:30860566-31055566 GCF_017976425.1 Toxotes jaculatrix | reverse complement strand
ACGTGCTCCTAACTACTTTCTGGAGGAAGTTTTTCGGCTGTGACACTTAGTCATTTTTCCACTCAGGTTCGCATGCTGCGATCTGATTGGACGAGCGTTTTTCTTGAATAACTCCCGAACCGTACATCCTAGACACTTGGAAACCACGTTCGTCTAATATAATTCGACCATTCTGCATCCAACGGTACCACCCACGACTCTCTACGACCTTCCTGTCCGGAGATACAGGAAAAACAAACTTTATTTCGCCCATATCTCCGGACTCGAACGTTGTACAGGCTCGAGGGTGGTACCAATGGAAAGCCCGTACCCGGAAATAGGGGGGTACAAGGTGGTTTCATGTCTCTACGACCTTCCGTTCCCGAGATATGCACCTTTGAAGTTATCGTCGGGGGCGACGATAGGTGGTTTTCATCCCCTTAACCTTGCTGTCGCCCTGGAGCCCCTAACCCTAACCCTCCCCCAACCCTAACCTTAACCCCCTAGTTGGGTGACTAACTCCTAACCCTAACCCTAGGCTGTCCCCTTATCCTAACCCTAACCGTGGATCTTATTAAGGATATGTTATAACTAAAAACAAATAAACCAACCCAAATAGTAAAGCCCAAATAAAAACATAATCCTAAGAAGATAGACGTAAATGAAGGTAGGATGAGGATAAGGTTAAAGCAAATCTAGGTGGATGGTAGAGAGTGAATTGGCAAACTCAAAAACGGAGACAACATAAAGTAATTTAACTTTAATTCGGACGGACAAACATGGGGTGAAGTGGAAGGGATAAAAGCAGAGTCAGCACACAGGATTGGACATTGTGGAATTGGCGAGCGAAGGAGAAGGTGCTAGGGCCTGAGGAAGGCCAAATAGGCCGAAACGTTGCCCCAATAGCACCTTAAAATTAAACTAAATTTAACTAAACGCAAAGAAAGCTAAAGCTAAATAAGCTAAGCAAGCTAAGTAAAGAAACAAACAAGGGCTGCAATTAAAACTCAATTAGAAAAAAGCTAACGATGGCTAATTTTTGGACTGCTGGCTAAGCTAGTAACATCTAAGCTAAACTACTGCTAGAATTAAGCTAACTATGGCTAATTTTTTGAAAGGGACTACTCCAGGGCGCCAGCAAGGACCATGTTGGTAGGACCGTGCACTTACCGTTCTCTCCTCGGAGGGGATGGACTTACCTCTTCACCTAACCCTAACCCTAACCCTAACCCTAACCCTAACCCTAATTTTTGGACTGCTGGCTAAGCTAGTAACATCTAAGCTAAACTACTGCTAGAATTAAGCTAACTATGGCTAATTTTTTGAAAGGGACTACTCCAGGGCGCCAGCAAGGACCATGTTGGTAGGACCGTGCACTTACCGTTCTCTCCTCGGAGGGGATGGACTTACCTCTTCACCTACTCGCCAGTGCCCCCTTGGTTAACCTTGCTGTCGCCCTGGAGCCCCTAACCCTAACCCTCCCCCAACCCTAACCTTAACCCCCTAGTTGGGTGACTAACTCCTAACCCTAACCCTAGGCTGTCCCCTTATCCTAACCCTAACCGTGGATCTTATTAAGGATATGTTATAACTAAAAACAAATAAACCAACCCAAATAGTAAAGCCCAAATAAAAACATAATCCTAAGAAGATAGACGTAAATGAAGGTAGGATGAGGATAAGGTTAAAGCAAATCTAGGTGGATGGTAGAGAGTGAATTGGCAAACTCAAAAACGGAGACAACATAAAGTAATTTAACTTTAATTCGGACGGACAAACATGGGGTGAAGTGGAAGGGATAAAAGCAGAGTCAGCACACAGGATTGGACATTGTGGAATTGGCGAGCGAAGGAGAAGGTGCTAGGGCCTGAGGAAGGCCAAATAGGCCGAAACGTTGCCCCAATAGCACCTTAAAATTAAACTAAATTTAACTAAACGCAAAGAAAGCTAAAGCTAAATAAGCTAAGCAAGCTAAGTAAAGAAACAAACAAGGGCTGCAATTAAAACTCAATTAGAAAAAAGCTAACGATGGCTAATTTTTGGACTGCTGGCTAAGCTAGTAACATCTAAGCTAAACTACTGCTAGAATTAAGCTAACTATGGCTAATTTTTTGAAAGGGACTACTCCAGGGCGCCAGCAAGGACCATGTTGGTAGGACCGTGCACTTACCGTTCTCTCCTCGGAGGGGATGGACTTACCTCTTCACCTACTCGCCAGTGCCCCCTTGGTTAACCTTGCTGTCGCCCTGGAGCCCCTAACCCTAACCCTCCCCCAACCCTAACCTTAACCCCCTAGTTGGGTGACTAACTCCTAACCCTAACCCTAGGCTGTCCCCTTATCCTAACCCTAACCGTGGATCTTATTAAGGATATGTTATAACTAAAAACAAATAAACCAACCCAAATAGTAAAGCCCAAATAAAAACATAATCCTAAGAAGATAGACGTAAATGAAGGTAGGATGAGGATAAGGTTAAAGCAAATCTAGGTGGATGGTAGAGAGTGAATTGGCAAACTCAAAAACGGAGACAACATAAAGTAATTTAACTTTAATTCGGACGGACAAACATGGGGTGAAGTGGAAGGGATAAAAGCAGAGTCAGCACACAGGATTGGACATTGTGGAATTGGCGAGCGAAGGAGAAGGTGCTAGGGCCTGAGGAAGGCCAAATAGGCCGAAACGTTGCCCCAATAGCACCTTAAAATTAAACTAAATTTAACTAAACGCAAAGAAAGCTAAAGCTAAATAAGCTAAGCAAGCTAAGTAAAGAAACAAACAAGGGCTGCAATTAAAACTCAATTAGAAAAAAGCTAACGATGGCTAATTTTTGGACTGCTGGCTAAGCTAGTAACATCTAAGCTAAACTACTGCTAGAATTAAGCTAACTATGGCTAATTTTTTGAAAGGGACTACTCCAGGGCGCCAGCAAGGACCATGTTGGTAGGACCGTGCACTTACCGTTCTCTCCTCGGAGGGGATGGACTTACCTCTTCACCTACTCGCCAGTGCCCCCTTGGTTAACCTTGCTGTCGCCCTGGAGCCCCTAACCCTAACCCTCCCCCAACCCTAACCTTAACCCCCTAGTTGGGTGACTAACTCCTAACCCTAACCCTAGGCTGTCCCCTTATCCTAACCCTAACCGTGGATCTTATTAAGGATATGTTATAACTAAAAACAAATAAACCAACCCAAATAGTAAAGCCCAAATAAAAACATAATCCTAAGAAGATAGACGTAAATGAAGGTAGGATGAGGATAAGGTTAAAGCAAATCTAGGTGGATGGTAGAGAGTGAATTGGCAAACTCAAAAACGGAGACAACATAAAGTAATTTAACTTTAATTCGGACGGACAAACATGGGGTGAAGTGGAAGGGATAAAAGCAGAGTCAGCACACAGGATTGGACATTGTGGAATTGGCGAGCGAAGGAGAAGGTGCTAGGGCCTGAGGAAGGCCAAATAGGCCGAAACGTTGCCCCAATAGCACCTTAAAATTAAACTAAATTTAACTAAACGCAAAGAAAGCTAAAGCTAAATAAGCTAAGCAAGCTAAGTAAAGAAACAAACAAGGGCTGCAATTAAAACTCAATTAGAAAAAAGCTAACGATGGCTAATTTTTGGACTGCTGGCTAAGCTAGTAACATCTAAGCTAAACTACTGCTAGAATTAAGCTAACTATGGCTAATTTTTTGAAAGGGACTACTCCAGGGCGCCAGCAAGGACCATGTTGGTAGGACCGTGCACTTACCGTTCTCTCCTCGGAGGGGATGGACTTACCTCTTCACCTACTCGCCAGTGCCCCCTTGGTTAACCTTGCTGTCGCCCTGGAGCCCCTAACCCTAACCCTCCCCCAACCCTAACCTTAACCCCCTAGTTGGGTGACTAACTCCTAACCCTAACCCTAGGCTGTCCCCTTATCCTAACCCTAACCGTGGATCTTATTAAGGATATGTTATAACTAAAAACAAATAAACCAACCCAAATAGTAAAGCCCAAATAAAAACATAATCCTAAGAAGATAGACGTAAATGAAGGTAGGATGAGGATAAGGTTAAAGCAAATCTAGGTGGATGGTAGAGAGTGAATTGGCAAACTCAAAAACGGAGACAACATAAAGTAATTTAACTTTAATTCGGACGGACAAACATGGGGTGAAGTGGAAGGGATAAAAGCAGAGTCAGCACACAGGATTGGACATTGTGGAATTGGCGAGCGAAGGAGAAGGTGCTAGGGCCTGAGGAAGGCCAAATAGGCCGAAACGTTGCCCCAATAGCACCTTAAAATTAAACTAAATTTAACTAAACGCAAAGAAAGCTAAAGCTAAATAAGCTAAGCAAGCTAAGTAAAGAAACAAACAAGGGCTGCAATTAAAACTCAATTAGAAAAAAGCTAACGATGGCTAATTTTTGGACTGCTGGCTAAGCTAGTAACATCTAAGCTAAACTACTGCTAGAATTAAGCTAACTATGGCTAATTTTTTGAAAGGGACTACTCCAGGGCGCCAGCAAGGACCATGTTGGTAGGACCGTGCACTTACCGTTCTCTCCTCGGAGGGGATGGACTTACCTCTTCACCTACTCGCCAGTGCCCCCTTGGTTAACCTTGCTGTCGCCCTGGAGCCCCTAACCCTAACCCTCCCCCAACCCTAACCTTAACCCCCTAGTTGGGTGACTAACTCCTAACCCTAACCCTAGGCTGTCCCCTTATCCTAACCCTAACCGTGGATCTTATTAAGGATATGTTATAACTAAAAACAAATAAACCAACCCAAATAGTAAAGCCCAAATAAAAACATAATCCTAAGAAGATAGACGTAAATGAAGGTAGGATGAGGATAAGGTTAAAGCAAATCTAGGTGGATGGTAGAGAGTGAATTGGCAAACTCAAAAACGGAGACAACATAAAGTAATTTAACTTTAATTCGGACGGACAAACATGGGGTGAAGTGGAAGGGATAAAAGCAGAGTCAGCACACAGGATTGGACATTGTGGAATTGGCGAGCGAAGGAGAAGGTGCTAGGGCCTGAGGAAGGCCAAATAGGCCGAAACGTTGCCCCAATAGCACCTTAAAATTAAACTAAATTTAACTAAACGCAAAGAAAGCTAAAGCTAAATAAGCTAAGCAAGCTAAGTAAAGAAACAAACAAGGGCTGCAATTAAAACTCAATTAGAAAAAAGCTAACGATGGCTAATTTTTGGACTGCTGGCTAAGCTAGTAACATCTAAGCTAAACTACTGCTAGAATTAAGCTAACTATGGCTAATTTTTTGAAAGGGACTACTCCAGGGCGCCAGCAAGGACCATGTTGGTAGGACCGTGCACTTACCGTTCTCTCCTCGGAGGGGATGGACTTACCTCTTCACCTACTCGCCAGTGCCCCCTTGGTTAACCTTGCTGTCGCCCTGGAGCCCCTAACCCTAACCCTCCCCCAACCCTAACCTTAACCCCCTAGTTGGGTGACTAACTCCTAACCCTAACCCTAGGCTGTCCCCTTATCCTAACCCTAACCGTGGATCTTATTAAGGATATGTTATAACTAAAAACAAATAAACCAACCCAAATAGTAAAGCCCAAATAAAAACATAATCCTAAGAAGATAGACGTAAATGAAGGTAGGATGAGGATAAGGTTAAAGCAAATCTAGGTGGATGGTAGAGAGTGAATTGGCAAACTCAAAAACGGAGACAACATAAAGTAATTTAACTTTAATTCGGACGGACAAACATGGGGTGAAGTGGAAGGGATAAAAGCAGAGTCAGCACACAGGATTGGACATTGTGGAATTGGCGAGCGAAGGAGAAGGTGCTAGGGCCTGAGGAAGGCCAAATAGGCCGAAACGTTGCCCCAATAGCACCTTAAAATTAAACTAAATTTAACTAAACGCAAAGAAAGCTAAAGCTAAATAAGCTAAGCAAGCTAAGTAAAGAAACAAACAAGGGCTGCAATTAAAACTCAATTAGAAAAAAGCTAACGATGGCTAATTTTTGGACTGCTGGCTAAGCTAGTAACATCTAAGCTAAACTACTGCTAGAATTAAGCTAACTATGGCTAATTTTTTGAAAGGGACTACTCCAGGGCGCCAGCAAGGACCATGTTGGTAGGACCGTGCACTTACCGTTCTCTCCTCGGAGGGGATGGACTTACCTCTTCACCTACTCGCCAGTGCCCCCTTGGTTAACCTTGCTGTCGCCCTGGAGCCCCTAACCCTAACCCTCCCCCAACCCTAACCTTAACCCCCTAGTTGGGTGACTAACTCCTAACCCTAACCCTAGGCTGTCCCCTTATCCTAACCCTAACCGTGGATCTTATTAAGGATATGTTATAACTAAAAACAAATAAACCAACCCAAATAGTAAAGCCCAAATAAAAACATAATCCTAAGAAGATAGACGTAAATGAAGGTAGGATGAGGATAAGGTTAAAGCAAATCTAGGTGGATGGTAGAGAGTGAATTGGCAAACTCAAAAACGGAGACAACATAAAGTAATTTAACTTTAATTCGGACGGACAAACATGGGGTGAAGTGGAAGGGATAAAAGCAGAGTCAGCACACAGGATTGGACATTGTGGAATTGGCGAGCGAAGGAGAAGGTGCTAGGGCCTGAGGAAGGCCAAATAGGCCGAAACGTTGCCCCAATAGCACCTTAAAATTAAACTAAATTTAACTAAACGCAAAGAAAGCTAAAGCTAAATAAGCTAAGCAAGCTAAGTAAAGAAACAAACAAGGGCTGCAATTAAAACTCAATTAGAAAAAAGCTAACGATGGCTAATTTTTGGACTGCTGGCTAAGCTAGTAACATCTAAGCTAAACTACTGCTAGAATTAAGCTAACTATGGCTAATTTTTTGAAAGGGACTACTCCAGGGCGCCAGCAAGGACCATGTTGGTAGGACCGTGCACTTACCGTTCTCTCCTCGGAGGGGATGGACTTACCTCTTCACCTACTCGCCAGTGCCCCCTTGGTTAACCTTGCTGTCGCCCTGGAGCCCCTAACCCTAACCCTCCCCCAACCCTAACCTTAACCCCCTAGTTGGGTGACTAACTCCTAACCCTAACCCTAGGCTGTCCCCTTATCCTAACCCTAACCGTGGATCTTATTAAGGATATGTTATAACTAAAAACAAATAAACCAACCCAAATAGTAAAGCCCAAATAAAAACATAATCCTAAGAAGATAGACGTAAATGAAGGTAGGATGAGGATAAGGTTAAAGCAAATCTAGGTGGATGGTAGAGAGTGAATTGGCAAACTCAAAAACGGAGACAACATAAAGTAATTTAACTTTAATTCGGACGGACAAACATGGGGTGAAGTGGAAGGGATAAAAGCAGAGTCAGCACACAGGATTGGACATTGTGGAATTGGCGAGCGAAGGAGAAGGTGCTAGGGCCTGAGGAAGGCCAAATAGGCCGAAACGTTGCCCCAATAGCACCTTAAAATTAAACTAAATTTAACTAAACGCAAAGAAAGCTAAAGCTAAATAAGCTAAGCAAGCTAAGTAAAGAAACAAACAAGGGCTGCAATTAAAACTCAATTAGAAAAAAGCTAACGATGGCTAATTTTTGGACTGCTGGCTAAGCTAGTAACATCTAAGCTAAACTACTGCTAGAATTAAGCTAACTATGGCTAATTTTTTGAAAGGGACTACTCCAGGGCGCCAGCAAGGACCATGTTGGTAGGACCGTGCACTTACCGTTCTCTCCTCGGAGGGGATGGACTTACCTCTTCACCTACTCGCCAGTGCCCCCTTGGTTAACCTTGCTGTCGCCCTGGAGCCCCTAACCCTAACCCTCCCCCAACCCTAACCTTAACCCCCTAGTTGGGTGACTAACTCCTAACCCTAACCCTAGGCTGTCCCCTTATCCTAACCCTAACCGTGGATCTTATTAAGGATATGTTATAACTAAAAACAAATAAACCAACCCAAATAGTAAAGCCCAAATAAAAACATAATCCTAAGAAGATAGACGTAAATGAAGGTAGGATGAGGATAAGGTTAAAGCAAATCTAGGTGGATGGTAGAGAGTGAATTGGCAAACTCAAAAACGGAGACAACATAAAGTAATTTAACTTTAATTCGGACGGACAAACATGGGGTGAAGTGGAAGGGATAAAAGCAGAGTCAGCACACAGGATTGGACATTGTGGAATTGGCGAGCGAAGGAGAAGGTGCTAGGGCCTGAGGAAGGCCAAATAGGCCGAAACGTTGCCCCAATAGCACCTTAAAATTAAACTAAATTTAACTAAACGCAAAGAAAGCTAAAGCTAAATAAGCTAAGCAAGCTAAGTAAAGAAACAAACAAGGGCTGCAATTAAAACTCAATTAGAAAAAAGCTAACGATGGCTAATTTTTGGACTGCTGGCTAAGCTAGTAACATCTAAGCTAAACTACTGCTAGAATTAAGCTAACTATGGCTAATTTTTTGAAAGGGACTACTCCAGGGCGCCAGCAAGGACCATGTTGGTAGGACCGTGCACTTACCGTTCTCTCCTCGGAGGGGATGGACTTACCTCTTCACCTACTCGCCAGTGCCCCCTTGGTTAACCTTGCTGTCGCCCTGGAGCCCCTAACCCTAACCCTCCCCCAACCCTAACCTTAACCCCCTAGTTGGGTGACTAACTCCTAACCCTAACCCTAGGCTGTCCCCTTATCCTAACCCTAACCGTGGATCTTATTAAGGATATGTTATAACTAAAAACAAATAAACCAACCCAAATAGTAAAGCCCAAATAAAAACATAATCCTAAGAAGATAGACGTAAATGAAGGTAGGATGAGGATAAGGTTAAAGCAAATCTAGGTGGATGGTAGAGAGTGAATTGGCAAACTCAAAAACGGAGACAACATAAAGTAATTTAACTTTAATTCGGACGGACAAACATGGGGTGAAGTGGAAGGGATAAAAGCAGAGTCAGCACACAGGATTGGACATTGTGGAATTGGCGAGCGAAGGAGAAGGTGCTAGGGCCTGAGGAAGGCCAAATAGGCCGAAACGTTGCCCCAATAGCACCTTAAAATTAAACTAAATTTAACTAAACGCAAAGAAAGCTAAAGCTAAATAAGCTAAGCAAGCTAAGTAAAGAAACAAACAAGGGCTGCAATTAAAACTCAATTAGAAAAAAGCTAACGATGGCTAATTTTTGGACTGCTGGCTAAGCTAGTAACATCTAAGCTAAACTACTGCTAGAATTAAGCTAACTATGGCTAATTTTTTGAAAGGGACTACTCCAGGGCGCCAGCAAGGACCATGTTGGTAGGACCGTGCACTTACCGTTCTCTCCTCGGAGGGGATGGACTTACCTCTTCACCTACTCGCCAGTGCCCCCTTGGTTAACCTTGCTGTCGCCCTGGAGCCCCTAACCCTAACCCTCCCCCAACCCTAACCTTAACCCCCTAGTTGGGTGACTAACTCCTAACCCTAACCCTAGGCTGTCCCCTTATCCTAACCCTAACCGTGGATCTTATTAAGGATATGTTATAACTAAAAACAAATAAACCAACCCAAATAGTAAAGCCCAAATAAAAACATAATCCTAAGAAGATAGACGTAAATGAAGGTAGGATGAGGATAAGGTTAAAGCAAATCTAGGTGGATGGTAGAGAGTGAATTGGCAAACTCAAAAACGGAGACAACATAAAGTAATTTAACTTTAATTCGGACGGACAAACATGGGGTGAAGTGGAAGGGATAAAAGCAGAGTCAGCACACAGGATTGGACATTGTGGAATTGGCGAGCGAAGGAGAAGGTGCTAGGGCCTGAGGAAGGCCAAATAGGCCGAAACGTTGCCCCAATAGCACCTTAAAATTAAACTAAATTTAACTAAACGCAAAGAAAGCTAAAGCTAAATAAGCTAAGCAAGCTAAGTAAAGAAACAAACAAGGGCTGCAATTAAAACTCAATTAGAAAAAAGCTAACGATGGCTAATTTTTGGACTGCTGGCTAAGCTAGTAACATCTAAGCTAAACTACTGCTAGAATTAAGCTAACTATGGCTAATTTTTTGAAAGGGACTACTCCAGGGCGCCAGCAAGGACCATGTTGGTAGGACCGTGCACTTACCGTTCTCTCCTCGGAGGGGATGGACTTACCTCTTCACCTAACCCTAACCCTAACCCTAACCCTAACCCTAACCCTAACCCTTTTCTTAGACCCATTTCTTCCCTTTCCTAACCCTAACCACTCCCCCTTCCTAACCCTAACCTTAACCCCTTCCCCTTTCCTAAATCCTAACCCTAACCACTCTCCCTCCCTAACCTTAACCCCTTCCCTTTTCCTAAATCCTAACCCTAACCACTCCCCCTCCCTAACCTTAACCCCTTCCCTTTTCCTAAATCCTAACCCTAACCACTCCCCCTCCCTGACCTTAACCCCTTCCCTTTTCCTTTATCCCCAACCCCCCTTTTGATTTCCTAACCCTAACCCACTCCCTTTTCCCTTTCCTAACCTTAACCCACCCCCTTTCCTTTCTTTCTTTACTAGCACTATCCTTTTCCTTTTCCTTTCCTAACCCTAACATCTTTCCTTTCCTTCTTTCCTAGCCCTGATCCCTTTCTTTTCCTAACCCTAACATCTCCCCTTTTCCCAGCCCTAACCTTAACCATTCCCTTAAACCTAGCCCTTTCCCTTTTTCCTTTTTATTTTATTATTTATTTATGTACAATTTAAGTCTAAAAAAATATTATTGGGCAAATGAGCAACAGTTCAGACTTGTTTCATTTTCATTTAAGGCAAAATAGTAGTTAAAACATTTAAAATTTAAGATTTATAGTCAAAAAACCTTTAAAAACCATAAAAAAACCATAAAAAAACTAAAAAAACCATTAAAAAACCTAAAAAAAACATTATAAAAACATATAAAAATAAAAAAAAGAAACTTAATTTATTTGTTCGTTTATTTATTTAATTATAATTGAATTTAAGTTAAATCATTATTAAAACTAAGTTAAAACCTTTAAAATATATAAAAAATAGAATCTACATTTAAAAACATTCATTTTCTTTTACATAGGGTTAATACTCAGTGTTTAAATGCATGAAAAAAGAAAAAACAAAAAAAACCGATTGGAAACTGAACTTGCCCAGACTTGTTTCTAAGGAACTCCTCCTACTCTATAAATAGAGGATCGCCACTTCCCTCTCATTCTCTGCTTGGCCAGCGAAGAGGTAACATCTCTGCAGACTGCCAGCTTAGAAATTCATTGTTTTTTTGTGCCCTTCGCCTGAAGAAGACCTTTTCAGGTCGAAACGTCGCAGTTAGGGCACATATTGTTTTAGTTTATTTCATTTAATAAAAAATAAAAAAATAAAAAAAATAATTTAATTTAAAAACAGGTTTACTTTACTTTTTGGGTTTAAATACTTAGTTTTTCAGTCCTTGTATCCTAGTTTTTTATTTTTTATTTTTTATTTTTTCTATTTTTTTTGTTTTTTTCTTTTTTTCTTTTTCTAAAAACAATTTTAGTTACTTTTCAGTTAAAATATATTGAAAAAACAAATAAAGGCCAACCCAAACAGCCTCATCATGGGCTACACTGATGATGAGGGTGAGTGGGTTATGGTACGGTACGGGGGAAAGCGTGGTCGACCCCGTGACCGTACCTTCAGCAACAGACCGCGAACTCGGGGGTTTGGGGACTACTGGGGGAAGGACCGTGCACCTCCTGGCCCCCGCACAGTTGGGGGACAGGTCTTGACCCATGTCCCTAACCAGCCTGTGCCTCCCTCACGTGGTTCCTATGCTCCTCGGTTTCGGAGATATCAGGGTCCCCAATCCCGATCCTATGCGTGGGTGGCTAGCCAGCCCCACCCACTGGCTGCCCCTATAACTAGGGTTGCCTTTTCAGTGCGTGCCCAAGACAACACACAGGGCCGACAGGGGCCAAAGAAGGCCTCAGTTACTGGGGGAAATCAACCCCATGTGAACACTGACCCCAAATTTGGCCTCTTGGTTCGCAAACTTCACAAGGTGATCAAGATGGTCCACCACCTCCAAAATGTTTCCCCGGAGGAGGGAAAATCAGAGCCCCTTATGATTTCCCGTATGGTGGATACCTTGACCTCCATGATTAAACCTGCATCACCAACTTCACAAACTGAGGATCTCATAGCAGGGAATGCAAAGAACTGGGGCTACAACACTTTGCTCATCCTGCATGACCATTATAAGGATGGGCTAGAGGTCCTCCTGAAAGAGTTGGTTCAGGAATTGCTGCCTGATTGGAAACCAGCGTTCCAGGTGGCTACTAAATGGGCACGCAAAAACTTGCCCCGCATTCGGCAGGAGGTCATTGACCATGCTGAAGCACTGATTGCGGCATGCAAGGAGCCTGATAAAGAGCCTGAGAAAGAGGCTGCCAAAGATGCTGAGGCACAAGCTGTGCCAGATGCACAAGCTGTTGTGGAGGAGCAGTCAGCACCCCCACAACGGGTTACAACAGGCTCACAAACAACTCCTCAGGGAGATGATGGGGTTTCAGTTGAGCCCCCACAGCAGGGAACGGGGGATGCAGAGTCTCAAAAGAGAGACTCTGCAGTCCAAACCCCAGAACCAGAGTCTCCTAAGGCACAGAGGCCCTCGAGGGGGCAGAGGGGACAAAATCCCTGTGTGGTGGAGGAGGACAGCCTCCTTTTGGAGATTTCGGATGGAACTTCAAGCCAAGAGGTGGCTCAGAAAAAGAAAGATCCACAGCCGAACTCCTCCTTGTTGGAAATGGATCTGCATGCCAGTCCAGATACCACTCCAACCCTGGTTCCACTCCCCAGAACGGGAGTTTCCAGACAGGAACCCCAAACTTTGCAGGACAGATTGGTCCAAGTTCATACGGCACCAGTCTCTCCTCAGATAGATGTAGGGGAACGGGACATGTCAAGTCTTTGTGGGGCAAGTCCACACGACACCTCAACTCCACGTCCAGTCACCTACAGGGTTAAGAGACACATCTCTACAACCCGAAAGATGGTGGACTGGAGTTTGAGTGCCACAAAGAAATGGGTGATCATTGGGGATTCCAATATCTCCAGGATACCGGATCACTCAATCCCTGATTTACAGATAGAGAGTTATCCGGGAGCAAATTTCCGGCATGCTCATGCTATTCTGTCGAAGGCGACCAGCTTCCTTACAGTTGAGAAACTGATCTTGTCGTTTGGCCTGAATTGCCGTCAGCAAAAGGCCAAAGAAACGGCAATAAAACAGGTGCAGGCAGCATTACGGGCAGCCAAAAAGGCTTTCCCGTACTCAGAGATTTGGATCCCTTTGATCAACGTCTCTCCTGCTCTGCCTTTGGCTGAGAGGGAGACAATCAGGGATCTGAATAATCACATTGCCAAAAACATGCCTTACATTGCACCTCTCGACAGAAAGTACTTTCGAACCGAGAGTGATCATATTCACTGGACAAAGGCGACAGCCCAGGCGATGTTTGACCACTGGGCTGCGCGTTTAAACTTACAAGCCCCGTAAGTCTTGGAGAGGAGGGGGATAGGGGGCCTCAACCCCTCTTATCTCACAATGTGAAGATTTTGGCTAAGAATTTTAAGCCATCCAAAGCACAATTGGATCTTTTAAGCAGGGGACTGACTTTTGTCCCAACAATTAATTTAAATAAGAATCAGAAAACTCAATTACAATTGGACATTCAAAATTATCATAGGAAAATTAAATTAGCTACATATTTTAGGGATTCAGAGTCAGGAAAACCACCACCATTTTTACCAACATCATTTTGGACTCCACCATGTAATCGTTTACCACCAGAGATTGATTTATTAATTCAAAAAGATAAAGAAACATTTGAAAATCATTTTAGGAGTTATAAGGAAAAACCAAATTTATCAGAGGAAGAAATTGAAGCACTAAAACAATTGGTCGAAAATAAACATATTGTAATTAAACCTGCGGACAAGGGGAGTATGGTGGTAATTTTAGGAAGGGATCAATATATTCAGGAAGTTCAGAGACAACTTAATGATAAGGTTTATTATAAAAAATTGGAAGAACCAGTGTATTTAAAATCAATTCCTTTGGTAAAACAGATTTTGGACAAATTACAGAAGAAAAAATTTATTAATGCAGCACAAAAAAGGTATTTACAGGGGGACATACAACCAAGGCCACGAAGATTTTATATCTTGCCTAAAGTTCATAAGGAACCTGAGAAATGGACCATACCTTTCGAAATTCCTCCTGGGAGACCAATTGTGTCCGACTGTAATAGTGACACATATAGAACAGCACAATACATAGATTATTATTTGAATCCCTTATCTACAAAACACCCATCTTATGTGAAGGACACATATCATTTTATTGAGGTTGTTAAAAGTTTAAAAGTTCCTCCAGATTCTTTGTTTTTTTCAATAGATATAGACAGTTTATATACAAATATTGATATTCCAGCGGGCATATCAGCTGTTAGACAAATTTTTCAAAAATATCCAGATGAAATAAGACCAGATGAAGAGATATTAGAATTATTGGAGATTAATTTGACACGGAATGATTTTGAATTTGATGGGGAATTTTATTTACAAATTAAGGGTACAGCAATGGGTAAAAGGTTTGCACCTGCCTACGCAAATATATTCATGGCTAATTGGGAAGAAGGTGCATTAGCCAAGTGTCCCAAAAAGCCACTTCATTATTTGAGATATTTGGACGATATTTGGGGAATTTGGCTGGATTCAAAGGAAGAATTTGAACAATTTATTGAAATTTTAAACACTCATGATCCTTCAATTAAATTAAAATATGTAGTGGATCGGGACTCAATTGATTTTCTAGACACCACAGTGTATAAAGGACCTTCAAATGCCATTCATCACACATTAGATATAAAAGTTTATTTCAAAAAGACAGACACGCATGCCTTGCTTTTTAAGTCAAGTTTCCACCCGAAGCATACCTTTAGAGGCATAATAAAATCACAATTATTAAGATTTAAAAGGATTTGTACACGAACAGAGGATTTTTGGGAAGCAGTTCAAATTTTATTCAAGGCATTGCGGGAAAGAGGTTATTCCAGATCCTTCTTACGACACTGTTTGGACAAATTTCAGGAGAAAAAACAAAGGTGTGAGAAGGAAATGATTCCTTTAATCACATATTATTCAACAGTTAGCACATTACTTAATCATAGAATTAAGAACAATTATGAGTCAATAATGGGAAATTCAGGATTATTACCAAATCATCAAATAGTATCAGCGTACAGGAAAAACAAAAATTTGGGGGATTTGTTAGTGCGTGCTAAACTTAAACCTATGCAAGAATCCAAAACAAAGAAGACGTATGAATTTTTTTGTAATTTGACATATATTCGGAATAAATTAGACAAAACGATTTTCAACATTCCACAGGTTTTTACTCCACGAACTTCAAATTGTGTTTACGTGATTTTTTGCTCTAAATGTGGTGTTCAATATGTTGGGGAAACCAAAAATTCCATTTCGACCAGAATGATTCAACATAGGTATAACATAAGAAACCAAAGGGAAACCGACACTCCGTTAGTTAGACATTTTTTAGTTCATGGCTTACAGTCTGTCAAAGTTGCAGGATTACAATCCAATTCATCTTGGTCAGACCTGGAGAGGAAGAGAATGGAAAGGAAATGGATCCATTTATTAGACACAAAAGAACCATTTGGCTTAAATAGAGTTTATAATTGAAAATTTAGAATGAGAGAGGAGATGTATATGTTTTTAAGTCCAAGAGGGAGACTTTTTTCTTTTGTTTTAATTCTCCCTTGCCTAGTCCTAACCCCTTCCTCCCCCCTTTTTTTTGCCCTAACCCTAACCTTTTCCTAACCCTAACTACCCACCCCTTTCTTTCCTAATCCTAACCCTCCCTGTTCTTTCCTAACCCTAACCTTACTTTTTTCTTAGACCCATTTCTTCCCTTTCCTAACCCTAACCACTCCCCCTTCCTAACCCTAACCTTAACCCCTTCCCCTTTCCTAAATCCTAACCCTAACCACTCTCCCTCCCTAACCTTAACCCCTTCCCTTTTCCTAAATCCTAACCCTAACCACTCCCCCTCCCTAACCTTAACCCCTTCCCTTTTCCTAAATCCTAACCCTAACCACTCCCCCTCCCTGACCTTAACCCCTTCCCTTTTCCTTTATCCCCAACCCCCCTTTTGATTTCCTAACCCTAACCCACTCCCTTTTCCCTTTCCTAACCTTAACCCACCCCCTTTCCTTTCTTTCTTTACTAGCACTATCCTTTTCCTTTTCCTTTCCTAACCCTAACATCTTTCCTTTCCTTCTTTCCTAGCCCTGATCCCTTTCTTTTCCTAACCCTAACATCTCCCCTTTTCCCAGCCCTAACCTTAACCATTCCCTTAAACCTAGCCCTTTCCCTTTTTCCTTTTTATTTTATTATTTATTTATGTACAATTTAAGTCTAAAAAAATATTATTGGGCAAATGAGCAACAGTTCAGACTTGTTTCATTTTCATTTAAGGCAAAATAGTAGTTAAAACATTTAAAATTTAAGATTTATAGTCAAAAAACCTTTAAAAACCATAAAAAAAACCATAAAAAAACTAAAAAAACCATTAAAAAACCTAAAAAAAACATTATAAAAACATATAAAAATAAAAAAAAGAAACTTAATTTATTTGTTCGTTTATTTATTTAATTATAATTGAATTTAAGTTAAATCATTATTAAAACTAAGTTAAAACCTTTAAAATATATAAAAAATAGAATCTACATTTAAAAACATTCATTTTCTTTTACATAGGGTTAATACTCAGTGTTTAAATGCATGAAAAAAGAAAAAACAAAAAAAACCGATTGGAAACTGAACTTGCCCAGACTTGTTTCTAAGGAACTCCTCCTACTCTATAAATAGAGGATCGCCACTTCCCTCTCATTCTCTGCTTGGCCAGCGAAGAGGTAACATCTCTGCAGACTGCCAGCTTAGAAATTCATTGTTTTTTTGTGCCCTTCGCCTGAAGAAGACCTTTTCAGGTCGAAACGTCGCAGTTAGGGCACATATTGTTTTAGTTTATTTCATTTAATAAAAAATAAAAAAATAAAAAAAATAATTTAATTTAAAAACAGGTTTACTTTACTTTTTGGGTTTAAATACTTAGTTTTTCAGTCCTTGTATCCTAGTTTTTTATTTTTTATTTTTTATTTTTTCTATTTTTTTTGTTTTTTTCTTTTTTTCTTTTTCTAAAAACAATTTTAGTTACTTTTCAGTTAAAATATATTGAAAAAACAAATAAAGGCCAACCCAAACAGCCTCATCATGGGCTACACTGATGATGAGGGTGAGTGGGTTATGGTACGGTACGGGGGAAAGCGTGGTCGACCCCGTGACCGTACCTTCAGCAACAGACCGCGAACTCGGGGGTTTGGGGACTACTGGGGGAAGGACCGTGCACCTCCTGGCCCCCGCACAGTTGGGGGACAGGTCTTGACCCATGTCCCTAACCCTAACCCTAACCCTAACCCTACCTGAAGAAGACCCATCAGGGTCGAAACGTCGTCGGCACACTATTTGATTTATTGATTTATTGATTATTATTTATTGATCGGTTAAATTAAAAAACAGTTTTTTTCCTATTTTAGGAAACTCTTTTGGTTTTAATTCATTTTTTCTTTTGATTTTGATTTAAAAACCTATTTCTTCCCCTTTTGGGAAGACACTTTTAGTTCATTTTTTCTAAAAAAAACAAAAAACAACAAAAAAATCAAAAAATAAACAAAAATAATAAAAAAATATATATACAACATGTATGATGACGGGTGGAGGGTGGTACGCTACGGGCGGAGAGCCCAGCGTACGCGCCAACTCCAACCCCCAGAGGATTGGTGGTACGGAGAGGTCCGTGGGTGGAAGGACCGTGCACCCACCTTCCCTTCGAAGAAGAAGGGAAGGACTCAGGTCCCCACACCTAACCCTAACCCTAACCCTAACACGCTTTGAACCATGTCCCTAACCCTAACCCTAACCCTAAACACAACTAAAGATTCCATTATTATGTCATTAGTCATTTTCATGTTGATGGCTACTTATTGCATGTAGATCTCCATATATGATTTTGAAAAAACATCTCGCAAAATCACTACCAATCGACTCCAAATGGTCTGAAACGTGCTCCTAACTACTTTCTGGAGGAAGTTTTTCGGCTGTGACACTTAGTCATTTTTCCACTCAGGTTCGCATGCTGCGATCTGATTGGACGAGCGTTTTTCTTGAATAACTCCCGAACCGTACATCCTAGACACTTGGAAACCACGTTCGTCTAATATAATTCCACCATTCTGCATCCAACGGTACCACCCACGACTCTCTACGACCTTCCTGTCCGGAGATACAGGAAAAACAAACTTTATTTCGGCCATATCTCCGGACTCGAACGTTGTACAGGCTCGAGGGTGGTACCAATGGAAAGCCCGTACCCGAAAATAGGGGGGTACAAGGTGGTTTCATGTCTCTACGACCTTCCGTTCCCGAGATATGCACCTTTGAAGTTATCGTCGGGGGCGACGATAGGTGGTTTTCATCCCCTAACCCTAACCCTAACCCTAACCCTAACCCGTTCCCGAGATATGCACCTTTGAAGTTATCGTCGGGGGCGACGATAGGTGGTTTTCATCCCCTTAACCCTAACCCTAACCCTAACCCTAACCCTAACTCCATTTTCGAATTGACGGCCCATTCGAAAACCCTACCCCTAACCCTAACCCTAACCCTTATTGCATGTAGATCTCCATATATGATTTTCAAAAAACATCTCGCAAAATCACTACCAATCGACTCCAAATGGTCTGAAACGTGCTCCTAACTACTTTCTGGAGGAAGTTTTTCGGCTGTGACACTTAGTCATTTTTCCACTCAGGTTCGCATGCTGCGATCTGATTGGACGAGCGTTTTTCTTGAATAACTCCCGAACCGTACATCCTAGACACTTGGAAACCACGTTCGTCTAATATAATTCCACCATTCTGCATCCAACGGTACCACCCACGACTCTCTACGACCTTCCTGTCCGGAGATACAGGAAAAACAAACTTTATTTCGGCCATATCTCCGGACTCGAACGTTGTACAGGCTCGAGGGTGGTACCAATGGAAAGCCCGTACCCGAAAATAGGGGGGTACAAGGTGGTTTCATGTCTCTACGACCTTCCGTTCCCGAGACATGCACCTTTGAAGTTATCGTCGGGGGCGACGATAGGTGGTTTTCATCCCCTTAACCCTAACCCTAACCCTAACCCTAACCCCTAACCCCTAACCCTAACCCTAACCCTAACCCTAACCCATCACTGGAGATTTGATTGGAAACCCTCATTTTGCCTAACCCTAACCATTAGTTTTATGCCCAAACCTAATTTTAATCCTAACCCTAACATCACAGTTAATTTGGCCCTAACCCTAACCCCCCATAACTTTATATCCAAATTTAATTAAAGCCCTAACCCTAACCATAATTTTAAATAGTAATTTTGATTGGAATTTACCTTTAAACCCTCATTTTATATTTTATATTTTGTATTTTAAGTTTAAATAGTAATTTTAGTTGTAATTTACCTTTAATTTTCGCTTAAATACATTTAGTTGGTAATTTTAGTTGTAATTTACCTTTAATTTTCACTTAAACACATTAAAACCTATTGGGATTCGGTAAATATAGGGTTAACGAAAAAGACGATTGAAAAAAACAAAAAGACGATTGAAAAAACTAAAAAGACGATCGAAAAACTAAAACATTTAGAAGCTTGTAACTTAGGAAAGGGAGGGTATATAAGGGAGGGACTTAAGAATTGGCTCATTCTTGCTTTGACTTTCAAAGGGGAAACATCTCTTGCAGTCAGACAGCAGCTCTCTTGTTTTCACACGTGCCCAGCCTGAAGAAGACCGATTGACGGTCGAAACGTCGCGTTAGGCACGTGATTTTGTATTTGGCCATTTGATTTATTGGTTTTTTTTGATTTTTTGATTTTTGATAAATAAAAGTTTTTGATTTATTGTATAAACAGTTTTTTCTTTCCTCTTTTTGGAAAGTATTTTTAGTTTATTGTTATTTTTGATATAAAAACATTTAAAAGTACAAAAAAAGAAAAAAAATACAAAAAGAAAAAAAGACAAAAAACATAAAATAATTAAAAATAAAGATTTGATTTAGTTTATTGAAATAATTTGAGTTTTGACTTGAAAACAATTTTAGTTTGTGATAGTTTTTTCCTTTCTCCTTTTGAGAAAGTGTTTTGAGTTAATTAAAAAAGACAAATAAAGACAGAAGACAGATTTTATTTACAGTTTTCTTTTAATAATTTAATTTAAAATATAGACAACAAAAACCTACGACACAACATAAAAAAACAAACAACCATGATGGACGGGGGCTGGACGGAAGTACGGTATGGCCGAAAACGCCAACGCTTCCGTCAACAGCAGCGGGTCCAGTTTAGTGTTGGACCTTCGGGGTCGAAGGACCGTGCACTTCCTGTCTCCTACGGGAGATGGGTTCAGCTTCCTCTCCCTAACCCTAACCCTAACCCTAACCCCTAACCCTAACCCTAACCCTAACCCTGTCTCCTACGGGAGATGGGTTCAGCTTCCTCTCCCTAACCCTAACCCTAACCCTAACCATATTTTATTTTCCTAACCCTAACTACACCTAACCATATTTTATTTTCCTAACCCTAACCACATTTAACCTTAAGTTTTAATTCCAATTTTTTTATTTTTATTTTTATTTTATTTATTTTTATTTTTTTATTATTTTTTTATTTTTTATTTATTTTTTATTTATTTTTTTGTATTTTTTTATTATTTAAAAAAAAAAAAAAATTTTAATTCATTTTCTTATTTGTTTTATTTTACTAACCCTAATTGTTAATACCATTATACTATAAGAAAAACATTGAATTTACTGTGGTTTGGCATTTATAGGGTTAAAAACAGACTTTGTCACTTATATTTGGGAAGGTAGAAAAACTAAAACTGGGAGGAGTTTACAAAAGTATAAAAAGGGGAGGGAGGCACAGAGAGCTCATTCTTGCTCTGAGCTCTGAAGAGATCACATCTCAGTTTGAGCAAGAACCGTGCTTGTGTTTTTGGGTTTTTTGTGTGCCTTAGCCTGAGGAACACCCCTACGGGTCGAAACGTCGCTGCAGGGGCACACATTTTGATTATTTGAGTTAAAAACAAGTTTAATTTTTTTTTTTTTTTTGGTTTTTATTTTATTTTATTTAAAAACAAATTAGTTAATTTAAAGTTACATTACACTTTTTTTATATTATTTAATTTACTTTAATATATAAATAAAAAACAAAAAAACACCACTTACCTTGTCCATTGTACCCCACGATGGGGTCTTGGCAAGACGGTTGGACCCTGGTTCGCTATGGCAAACGCCGTCAGCGAACCAAGGGTCAGGAGCTGCGGACAGTTGGCTGGGGGATGGCCAGAGCACCACCTGTCTCCAATTGGAGACAGGCACCAACCCCTCGACCTAACCCTTCCATCCCTCTCCCCCCTCTCCCTCCTATCTGATTAATCTTCCCCATCCTAACCCTAACCGTTCCACCCCCTATTTAACCCTAACCTTAACCCCTATATCCCCTATACCCCAATCTCATTTTTTACTAAACCCTCTCCTAAAGCCAGTGAAGGAACCATGATCCCCAATCAGGGGACAATAGATTAACCAGGAACAGAGGAGTCCAATAAATCAAAGACGATCACGTGGAAAAGAAAAACTGACAAGTTAAATATCCAACTGCAACTAAACACATAACCCTGGAAACACTGCATCTTATGAAATAAAACAGGGCTGATAATAAAAACAATGAGAATGAGGAATATCTGTATGGTGTGGTAGACGTGTGGACTTAGGTGCATGATTTTTGAAATTTTATTGATATTGCATGTTTCTTTCTCTTATTTATTCCTATTTATTCTGTGATATATGGCACTTTAACTCATTTACTTAAGCACTTAGCTCAATGTTATTTATTGCCTGGTTTGTTATTTATTGTATATATTTATATAACCTCTATCAGCCCTTGCAGGTGAATCCAGGTTTTCCTTAGAGGGAGGAGGTGGCAATCTCCGTCCCAGATCCACAATGAAGGGGAATCCGGTTGGTCTTCTAAAAATAAACAAAAAAGGAAAAAAGAACATAGAAAAAGAGAGGGGGAACAACAACAACAACAATATAAACTTGACTTAACCTCCCAGGAGATAAAAAGACAAAGCACAAACCATAAATGGAAGTGGGGTAGGCGACACTGTGCAGGCACCTGTGCCAGCGCACCAAAGGCACATTATGTGATATTTTAAGAATTAATCCTCTCTAACCTAACCCTAACCCTAACCCTTTTTTATGACATTTTGAGGTCAAAAAAATTTTGGACTTTTTTTGGCCGAAAAAAACGCCTTACTATAATGTAACGTTTTTTATGACATTTTGAGGTCAAAAATTTTTTCGACTTTTTTTGGCCGAAAAAAAAAACGCCTTACTATACTATGACGTTTTTTATGACATTTTGAGGTCAAAAAAATTTTTGACTTTTTTTGGCCGAAAAAAACTCCTTACTATACTATGACGTTTTTTATGACATTTTGAGGTCAAAAATTTTTTTGACTTTTTTTGGCCGATTTTGACGCCTTACTATACTATGACGTTTTTTATGACATTTTGAGGTCAAAAAGTTTTTTGACTTTTTTTGGCCGATTTTGACGCCTTACTATACTATGACGTTTTTTATGACATTTTGAGGTCAAAAAAAATTTTGACTTTTTTTGGCCGAAAAAAACGCCTAACCATACTATGACGTTTTTTATGACATTTTGAGGTCAAAATTTTTTTTTACTTTTTTAGGCCGAAAAAAACGCCTTACTATACTATGACTTTTTTTATGACATTTTGAGGTCAAAAAATTTTTTGACTTTTTTTGGCGGATTTTGACGCCTTACTATACTATGACGTTTTTTATGACATTTTGAGGTCAAAAAATTTTTCGACTTTTTTAGGACCAAAAAAACGCCTTGCTATACTATGACGTTTTTTATGACATTTTGAGGTCAAAAATTTTTTCGACTTTTTTTGGCCGAAAAAAACGCCTTGCTATACTATGACGTTTTTTATGACATTTTGAGGTCAAAAAAATTTTTGACTTTTTTTGGCCGAAAAAAAACGCCTTACTATACTATGACGTTTTTTATGACATTTTGAGGTCAAAAATTTTTTTGACTTTTTTTGGCCGAAAAAAACGCCTTACTAAACTATGACGTTTTTTATGACATTTTGAGGTCAAAAACTTTTTGACCAAAAAATTTTGACTTTTTTTGGCCGAAAAAAACGCCTAACCATACTATGACGTTTTTTATGACATTTTGAGGTCAAAAATTTTTTTTTACTTTTTTAGGCCGAAAAAAACGCCTTACTATACTATGACGTTTTTTATGACATTTTGAGGTCAAAAAAAATTTTGACTTTTTTTGGCCGAAAAAAACGCCTAACCATACTATGACGTTTTTTATGACATTTTGAGGTCAAAAATTTTTTTTACTTTTTTAGGCCGAAAAAAACGCCTTACTATACTATGACTTTTTTTATGACATTTTGAGGTCAAAAAATTTTTTGACTTTTTTTGGCGGATTTTGACGCCTTACTATACTATGACGTTTTTTATGACATTTTGAGGTCAAAAAATTTTTCGACTTTTTTAGGACCAAAAAAACGCCTTACTATACTATGACGTTTTTTATGACATTTTGAGGTCAAAAAATTTTTGACTTTTTTTGGCCGGAAAAAACGCCTTACTATACTATGACGTTTTTTATGACATTTTGAGGTCAAAAATTTTTTTGACTTATTTTTGGCCGATTTTGACGCCTTACTATACTATGACGTTTTTTATGACATTTTGAGGTCAAAAAATTTTTGACTTTTTTTGGCCGAAAAAAACGCCTTACTATACTATGACGTTTTTTATGACATTTTGAGGTCAAAAAAATTTTTGACTTTTTTTGGCCGAAAAAAACGCCTTACTATACTATGACGTTTTTTATGACATTTTGAGGTCAAAAAATTTTTTGACTTTTTTTGGCCGAAAAAAAACGCCTTACTATACTATTTTGACCTCAATATGTCATAAAAAACGTCATAGTATAGTAAGGCGTTTTTTCCGGCCAAAAAAAGTCGAAAAAATTTTTGACCTCAAAATGTCATAAATAACGTCATAGTATAGTAAGGCGTCAAAATCGGCCAAAAATAAGTCAAAAAAATTTTTGACCTCAAAATGTCATAAAAAACGTCATAGTATAGTAAGGCGTTTTTTTGGTCCTAAAAAAGTCGAAAAATTTTTTGACCTCAAAATGTCATAAAAAACATCATAGTATAGTAAGGCGTCAAAATCCGCCAAAAAAAGTCAAAAAATTTTTTGACCTCAAAATGTCATAAAAAAAGTCATAGTATAGTAAGGCGTTTTTTTCGGCCTAAAAAAGTAAAAAAAATTTTTGACCTCAAAATGTCATAAAAAACGTCATAGTATAGTAAGGCGTCAAAATCGGCCAAAAAAAGTCAAAAAACTTTTTGACCTCAAAATGTCATAAAAAACGTCATAGTATAGTAAGGCGTCAAAATCGGCCAAAAAAAGTCAAAATTTTTTTTGACCTCAAAATGTCATAGAAAACGTCATAGTATAGTAAGGCGTCAAAATCGGCCAAAAAAAGTCAAAAAAATTTTTGACCTCAAAATGTCATAAAAAACGTCATAGTATAGTAAGGCGTCAAAATCCGCCAAAAAAAGTCAAAAAATTTTTTGACCTCAAAATGTCATAAAAAAAGTCATAGTATAGTAAGGCGTTTTTTCCGGCCAAAAAAAGTCAAAAAATTTTTGACCTCAAAATGTCATAAAAAACGTCATAGTATAGTAAGGCGTTTTTTTCGGCCTAAAAAAGTAAAAAAAAATTTTTGACCTCAAAATGTCATAAAAAACGTCATAGTATGGTTAGGCGTTTTTTTCGGCCAAAAAAAGTCAAAATTTTTTGGTCAAAAAATTTTTGACCTCAAAATGTCATAAAAAACGTCATAGTATGGTTAGGCGTTTTTTTCGGCCAAAAAAAGTCAAAATTTTTTGGTCAAAAAATTTTTGACCTCAAAATGTCATAAAAAACGTCATAGTATAGTAAGGAGTTTTTTTCGGCCAAAAAAAGTCAAAAATTTTTTTGACCTCAAAATGTCATAAAAAACGTCATAGTATAGTAAGGCGTCAAAATCGGCCAAAAAAGGTCAAAAAACTTTTTGACCTCAAAATGTCATAAAAAACGTCATAGTATAGTAAGGCGTTTTTTTTCGGCAAAAAAAAGTCAACATTTTTTTTGACCTCAAAATGTCATAAAAAACGTCATAGTATAGTAAGGCGTTTTTTTGGTCCTAAAAAAGTCGAAAAATTTTTTGACCTCAAAATGTCATAAAAAACATCATAGTATAGTAAGGCGTCAAAATCCGCCAAAAAAAGTCAAAAAATTTTTTGACCTCAAAATGTCATAAAAAAAGTCATAGTATAGTAAGGCGTTTTTTTCGGCCAAAAAAAGTCAACATTTTTTTTGACCTCAAAATGTCATAAAAAACGTCATAGTATAGTAAGGCGTTTTTTTTTTCGGCCAAAAAAAGTCGAAAAAATTTTTGACCTCAAAATGTCATAAAAAACGTCATATTATAGTAAGGCGTTTTTTTCGGCCAAAAAAAGTCAAAATTTTTTTTGACCTCAAAATGTCATAAAA
Source organism: Toxotes jaculatrix (assembly GCF_017976425.1). Taxonomy (NCBI): domain Eukaryota; kingdom Metazoa; phylum Chordata; class Actinopteri; family Toxotidae; genus Toxotes; species Toxotes jaculatrix. The sequence goes on along the minus strand of NC_054395.1, from coordinate 31,029,833 downwards.
AACGTCATAGTATAGTAAGGCGTCAAAATCGGCCAAAAAAAGTCAAAAAAATTTTTGACCTCAAAATGTCATAAAAAACGTCATAGTATAGTAAGGCGTCAAAATCCGCCAAAAAAAGTCAAAAAATTTTTTGACCTCAAAATGTCATAAAAAAAGTCATAGTATAGTAAGGCGTTTTTTTCGGCCAAAAAAAGTCAACATTTTTTTTGACCTCAAAATGTCATAAAAAACGTCATAGTATAGTAAGGCGTTTTTTTTTCGGCCAAAAAAAGTCAAAAAAATTTTTGACCTCAAAATGTCATAAAAAACGTCATAGTATAGTAAGGCGTCAAAATCGGCCAAAAAAAGTCAAAAAACTTTTTGACCTCAAAATGTCATAAAAAACGTCATAGTATAGTAAGGCGTTTTTTTCGGCCAAAAAAAGTCAAAAAATTTTTTGACCTCAAAATGTCATAAAAAACGTCATAGTATAGTAAGGCGTCAAAATCGGCCAAAAAAAGTCAACATTTTCTTTGATCTCAAAATGTCATAAAAAACGTCATAGTATAGTAAGGCGTTTTTTTCGGCCAAAAAAAGTCAAAAAACTTTTTGACCTCAAAATGTCATAAAAAACGTCATAGTATAGTAAGGCGTCAAAATCGGCCAAAAAAAGTCAAAAAAATTTTTGACCTCAAAATGTCATAAAAAACGTCATAGTATAGTAAGGCGTTTTTTTCGGCCAAAAAAAGTCAAAAAACTTTTTGACCTCAAAATGTCATAAAAAACGTCATAGTATAGTAAGGCGTCAAAATCGGCCAAAAAAAGTCAACATTTTTTTTTACCTCAAAATGTCATAAAAAACGTCATAGTATAGTAAGGCGTCAAAATCGGCCAAAAAAAGTCAAAAAAATTTTTGACCTCAAAATGTCATAAAAAACGTCATAGTATAGTAAGGCGTTTTTTTTTCGGCCAAAAAAAGTCAAAAAAATTTTTCACCTCAAAATGTCATAAAAAACGTCATAGTATAGTAAGGAGTTTTTTTCGGCCAAAAAAAGTCAAAAATTTTTTTGACCTCAAAATGTCATAAAAAACGTCATAGTATAGTAAGGAGTTTTTTTTTCGGCCAAAAAAAGTCGAAAAAATTTTTGACCTCAAAATGTCATAAAAAACGTCACATTATAGTAAGGCGTTTTTTTCGGCCAAAAAAGTTCAAAATTTTTTTTTACCTCAAAATGTCATAAAAAACGTCATAGTATAGTAAGGCGTTTTTTTTTTCGGCCAAAAAAAGTCAACATTTTTTTTGACCTCAAAATGTCATAAAAAACGTCATAGTATAGTAAGGCGTTTTTTTGGTCCTAAAAAAGTCGAAAAATTTTTTGACCTCAAAATGTCATAAAAAACATCATAGTATAGTAAGGCGTCAAAATCCGCCAAAAAAAGTCAAAAAATTTTTTGACCTCAAAATGTCATAAAAAAAGTCATAGTATAGTAAGGCGTTTTTTTCGGCCTAAAAAAGTAAAAAAAATTTTTGACCTCAAAATGTCATAAAAAACGTCATAGTATAGTAAGGCGTCAAAATCGGCCAAAAAAAGTCAAAAATTTTTTTGACCTCAAAATGTCATAAAAAACGTCATAGTATAGTAAGGCGTTTTTTTCGGCAAAAAAAAGTCAAAAATTTTTTTGACCTCAAAATGTCATAAAAAACGTCATAGTATAGTAAGGCGTTTTTTTTTTCGGCCAAAAAAAGTCAAAAAAATTTTTGACCTCAAAATGTCATAAAAAACATCATAGTATAGTGAGGAGTTTTTTTCGGCCAATAAAAGTCAAAAAAAATTTTTTGACCTCAATATGTCATAAAAAACGTCATAGTATAGTAAGGCGTCAAAATCGGCCAAAAATAAGTCAAAAAACATTTTTGACCTCAAAATGTCATAAAAAACGTCATAGTATAGTAAGGCGTTTTTTTGGTCCTAAAAAAGTCGAAAAATTTTTTGACCTCAAAATGTCATAAAAAACATCATAGTATAGTAAGGCGTCAAAATCCGCCAAAAAAAGTCAAAAAATTTTTTGACCTCAAAATGTCATAAAAAAAAGTCATAGTATAGTAAGGCGTTTTTTTCGGCCTAAAAAAGTAAAAAAAATTTTTGACCTCAAAATGTCATAAAAAACGTCATAGTATAGTAAGGCGTCAAAATCGGCCAAAAAAAGTCAAAATTTTTTTTGACCTCAAAATGTCATAGAAAACGTCATAGTATAGTAAGGCGTCAAAATCGGCCAAAAAAAGTCAAAAAAATTTTTGACCTCAAAATGTCATAAAAAACGTCATAGTATAGTAAGGCGTTTTTTTCGGCCAAAAAAAGTCGGAAAAATTTTTGACCTCAAAATGTCATAAAAAACGTCATAGTATAGCAAGGCGTTTTTTTCCGGCCAAAAAAAGTCAAAAAATTTTTGACCTCAAAATGTCATAAAAAACGTCATAGTATAGTAAGGCGTTTTTTTCGGCCTAAAAAAGTAAAAAAAAATTTTTGACCTCAAAATGTCATAAAAAACGTCATAGTATGGTTAGGCGTTTTTTTCGGCCAAAAAAAGTCAAAATTTTTTGGTCAAAAAATTTTTGACCTCAAAATGTCATAAAAAACGTCATAGTATGGTTAGGCGTTTTTTTCGGCCAAAAAAAGTCAAAATTTTTTGGTCAAAAAATTTTTGACCTCAAAATGTCATAAAAAACGTCATAGTATAGTAAGGAGTTTTTTTCGGCCAAAAAAAGTCAAAAAATTTTTTGACCTCAAAATGTCATAAAAAACGTCATAGTATAGTAAGGCGTCAAAATCGGCCAAAAAAGGTCAAAAAACTTTTTGACCTCAAAATGTCATAAAAAACGTCATAGTATAGTAAGGCGTCAAAATCGGCCAAAAAAAGTCAAAATTTTTTTTGACCTCAAAATGTCATAAAAAACGTCATAGTATAGTAAGGCGTTTTTTTTCGGCAAAAAAAAGTCAACATTTTTTTTGACCTCAAAATGTCATAAAAAACGTCATAGTATAGTAAGGCGTTTTTTTGGTCCTAAAAAAGTCGAAAAATTTTTTGACCTCAAAATGTCATAAAAAACATCATAGTATAGTAAGGCGTCAAAATCCGCCAAAAAAAGTCAAAAAATTTTTTGACCTCAAAATGTCATAAAAAAAGTCATAGTATAGTAAGGCGTTTTTTTTTCGGCCAAAAAAAGTCGAAAAAATTTTTGACCTCAAAATGTCATAAAAAACGTCATATTATAGTAAGGCGTTTTTTTCGGCCAAAAAAAGTCAAAATTTTTTTTGACCTCAAAATGTCATAAAAAACGTCATAGTATAGTAAGGCGTCAAAATCGGCCAAAAAAAGTCAAAAAAATTTTTGACCTCAAAATGTCATAAAAAACGTCATAGTATAGTAAGGCGTCAAAATCGGCCAAAAAAAGTCAAAAAACTTTTTGACCTCAAAATGTCATAAAAAACGTCATAGTATAGTAAGGCGTTTTTTTCGGCCAAAAAAAGTCAAAAAATTTTTTGACCTCAAAATGTCATAAAAAACGTCATAGTATAGTAAGGCGTTTTTTTTTCGGCAAAAAAAAGTCAACATTTTTTTTGACCTCAAAATGTCATAAAAAACGTCATAGTATAGTAAGGCGTTTTTGTCGGCCAAAAAAAGTCAACATTTTTTTTGACCTCAAAATGTCTTAAAAAACGTCATAGTATAGTAAGGCGTTTTTTTTCGGCCAAAAAAAGTCAACATTTTTTTTTACCTCAAAATGTCATAAAAAACGTCATAGTATAGTAAGGCGTCAAAATCGGCCAAAAAAAGTCAAAATTTTTTTTGACCTCAAAATGTCATAAAAAACGTCATAGTATAGTAAGGCGTTTTTTTCGGCAAAAAAAAGTCAAAAAATTTTTTGACCTCAAAATGTCATAAAAAACGTCATAGTATAGTAAGGCGTTTTTTTGGTCCTAAAAAAGTCGAAAAATTTTTTGACCTCAAAATGTCATAAAAAACATCATAGTATAGTAAGGCGTCAAAATCCGCCAAAAAAAGTCAAAAAATTTTTTGACCTCAAAATGTCATAAAAAAAGTCATAGTATAGTAAGGCGTTTTTTTCGGCCTAAAAAAGTAAAAAAAATTTTTGACCTCAAAATGTCATAAAAAACGTCATAGTATAGTAAGGCGTCAAAATCGGCCAAAAAAAGTCAAAAAAATTTTTGACCTCAAAATGTCATAAAAAACGTCATAGTATAGTAAGGCGTTTTTTTTCGGCCAAAAAAAGTCAAAAATTTTTTTGACCTCAAAATGTCATAAAAAACGTCATAGTATAGTAAGGCGTTTTTTTGGTCCTAAAAAAGTCGAAAAATTTTTTGACCTCAAAATGTCATAAAAAACATCATAGTATAGTAAGGCGTCAAAATCCGCCAAAAAAAGTCAAAAAATTTTTTGACCTCAAAATGTCATAAAAAAAGTCATAGTATAGTAAGGCGTTTTTTTCGGCCTAAAAAAGTAAAAAAAATTTTTGACCTCAAAATGTCATAAAAAACGTCATAGTATAGTAAGGCGTCAAAATCGGCCAAAAAAAGTCAAAAAAATTTTTGACCTCAAAATGTCATAAAAAACGTCATAGTATAGTAAGGCGTCAAAATCGGCCAAAAATAAGTCAAAAAACATTTTTGACCTCAAAATGTCATAAAAAACGTCATAGTATAGTAAGGCGTTTTTTTGGTCCTAAAAAAGTCGAAAAATTTTTTGACCTCAAAATGTCATAAAAAACATCATAGTATAGTAAGGCGTCAAAATCGGCCAAAAAAAGTCAAAAAATTTTTTGACCTCAAAATGTCATAAAAAAAAGTCATAGTATAGTAAGGCGTTTTTTTCGGCCTAAAAAAGTAAAAAAAATTTTTGACCTCAAAATGTCATAAAAAACGTCATAGTATAGTAAGGCGTCAAAATCGGCCAAAAAAAGTCAAAAAACTTTTTGACCTCAAAATGTCATAAAAAACGTCATAGTATAGTAAGGCGTTTTTTCCGGCCAAAAAAAGTCGAAAAAATTTTTGACCTCAAAATGTCATAAATAACGTCATAGTATAGTAAGGCGTCAAAATCGGCAAAAAATAAGTCAAAAAACATTTTTGACCTCAAAATGTCATAAAAAACGTCATAGTATAGTAAGGCGTTTTTTTGGTCCTAAAAAAGTCGAAAAATTTTTTGACCTCAAAATGTCATAAAAAACATCATAGTATAGTAAGGCGTCAAAATCCGCCAAAAAAAGTCAAAAAATTTTTTGACCTCAAAATGTCATAAAAAAAAGTCATAGTATAGTAAGGCGTTTTTTTCGGCCTAAAAAAGTAAAAAAAATTTTTGACCTCAAAATGTCATAAAAAACGTCATAGTATAGTAAGGCGTCAAAATCGGCCAAAAAAAGTCAAAATTTTTTTTGACCTCAAAATGTCATAGAAAACGTCATAGTATAGTAAGGCGTCAAAATCGGCCAAAAAAAGTCAAAAAAATTTTTGACCTCAAAATGTCATAAAAAACGTCATAGTATAGTAAGGCGTTTTTTTCGGCCAAAAAAAGTCGGAAAAATTTTTGACCTCAAAATGTCATAAAAAACGTCATAGTATAGCAAGGCGTTTTTTCCGGCCAAAAAAAGTCAAAAAATTTTTGACCTCAAAATGTCATAAAAAACGTCATAGTATAGTAAGGCGTTTTTTTTCGGCCTAAAAAAGTAAAAAAAAATTTTTGACCTCAAAATGTCATAAAAAACGTCATAGTATGGTTAGGCGTTTTTTTCGGCCAAAAAAAGTCAAAATTTTTTGGTCAAAAAATTTTTGACCTCAAAATGTCATAAAAAACGTCATAGTATGGTTAGGCGTTTTTTTCGGCCAAAAAAAGTCAAAATTTTTTGGTCAAAAAATTTTTGACCTCAAAATGTCATAAAAAACGTCATAGTATAGTAAGGAGTTTTTTTCGGCCAAAAAAAGTCAAAAAATTTTTTGACCTCAAAATGTCATAAAAAACGTCATAGTATAGTAAGGCGTCAAAATCGGCCAAAAAAGGTCAAAAAACTTTTTGACCTCAAAATGTCATAAAAAACGTCATAGTATAGTAAGGCGTTTTTTTTTCGGCAAAAAAAAGTCAACATTTTTTTTGACCTCAAAATGTCATAAAAAACGTCATAGTATAGTAAGGCGTTTTTTTGGTCCTAAAAAAGTCGAAAAATTTTTTGACCTCAAAATGTCATAAAAAACATCATAGTATAGTAAGGCGTCAAAATCCGCCAAAAAAAGTCAAAAAATTTTTTGACCTCAAAATGTCATAAAAAAAGTCATAGTATAGTAAGGCGTTTTTTTCGGCCAAAAAAAGTCAACATTTTTTTTGACCTCAAAATGTCATAAAAAACGTCATAGTATAGTAAGGCGTTTTTTTTTCGGCCAAAAAAAGTCAAAAAAATTTTTGACCTCAAAATGTCATAAAAAACGTCATAGTATAGTAAGGCGTCAAAATCGGCCAAAAAAAGTCAAAAAACTTTTTGACCTCAAAATGTCATAAAAAACGTCATAGTATAGTAAGGCGTTTTTTTCGGCCAAAAAAAGTCAAAAAATTTTTTGACCTCAAAATGTCATAAAAAACGTCATAGTATAGTAAGGCGTCAAAATCGGCCAAAAAAAGTCAACATTTTCTTTGATCTCAAAATGTCATAAAAAACGTCATAGTATAGTAAGGCGTTTTTTTCGGCCAAAAAAAGTCAAAAAACTTTTTGACCTCAAAATGTCATAAAAAACGTCATAGTATAGTAAGGCGTCAAAATCGGCCAAAAAAAGTCAAAAAAAATTTTGACCTCAAAATGTCATAAAAAACGTCATAGTATAGTAAGGCGTTTTTTTCGGCCAAAAAAAGTCAAAAAACTTTTTGACCTCAAAATGTCATAAAAAACGTCATAGTATAGTAAGGCGTCAAAATCGGCCAAAAAAAGTCAACATTTTTTTTTACCTCAAAATGTCATAAAAAACGTCATAGTATAGTAAGGCGTCAAAATCGGCCAAAAAAAGTCAAAAAACTTTTTGACCTCAAAATGTCATAAAAAACGTCATAGTATAGTAAGGCGTTTTTTTCGGCAAAAAAAAGTCAAAAATTTTTTTGACCTCAAAATGTCATAAAAAACGTCATAGTATAGTAAGGCGTTTTTTTGGTCCTAAAAAAGTCGAAAAATTTTTTGACCTCAAAATGTCATAAAAAACATCATAGTATAGTAAGGCGTCAAAATCCGCCAAAAAAAGTCAAAAAATTTTTTGACCTCAAAATGTCATAAAAAAAGTCATAGTATAGTAAGGCGTTTTTTTCGGCCTAAAAAAGTAAAAAAAATTTTTGACCTCAAAATGTCATAAAAAACGTCATAGTATAGTAAGGCGTCAAAATCGGCCAAAAAAAGTCAAAAAAATTTTTGACCTCAAAATGTCATAAAAAACGTCATAGTATAGTAAGGCGTTTTTTTCGGCCAAAAAAAGTCAAAAATTTTTTTGACCTCAAAATGTCATAAAAAACGTCATAGTATAGTAAGGCGTTTTTTTTGGTCCTAAAAAAGTCGAAAAATTTTTTGACCTCAAAATGTCATAAAAAACATCATAGTATAGTAAGGCGTCAAAATCCGCCAAAAAAAGTCAAAAAATTTTTTGACCTCAAAATGTCATAAAAAAAGTCATAGTATAGTAAGGCGTTTTTTTCGGCCTAAAAAAGTAAAAAAAATTTTTGACCTCAAAATGTCATAAAAAACGTCATAGTATAGTAAGGCGTCAAAATCGGCCAAAAAAAGTCAAAAAAATTTTTGACCTCAAAATGTCATAAAAAACGTCATAGTATAGTAAGGCGTCAAAATCGGCCAAAAATAAGTCAAAAAACATTTTTGACCTCAAAATGTCATAAAAAACGTCATAGTATAGTAAGGCGTTTTTTTGGTCCTAAAAAAGTCGAAAAATTTTTTGACCTCAAAATGTCATAAAAAACATCATAGTATAGTAAGGCGTCAAAATCCGCCAAAAAAAGTCAAAAAATTTTTTGACCTCAAAATGTCATAAAAAAAAGTCATAGTATAGTAAGGCGTTTTTTTCGGCCTAAAAAAGTAAAAAAAATTTTTGACCTCAAAATGTCATAAAAAACGTCATAGTATAGTAAGGCGTCAAAATCGGCCAAAAAAAGTCAAAAAACTTTTTGACCTCAAAATGTCATAAAAAACGTCATAGTATAGTAAGGAGTTTTTTTCGGCCAAAAAAAGTCAAAAATTTTTTTGACCTCAAAATGTCATAAAAAACGTCATAGTATAGTAAGGCGTCAAAATCGGCCAAAAAAGGTCAAAAAACTTTTTGACCTCAAAATGTCATAAAAAACGTCATAGTATAGTAAGGCGTCAAAATCGGCCAAAAAAAGTCAAAATTTTTTTTGACCTCAAAATGTCATAGAAAACGTCATAGTATAGTAAGGCGTTTTTTCCAGCCAAAAAAAGTCGAAAAAATTTTTGACCTCATAATGTCATAAATAACGTCATAGTATAGTAAGGCGTCAAAATCGGCCAAAAATAAGTCAAAAAAATTTTTGACCTCAAAATGTCATAAAAAACGTCATAGTATAGAAAGGCGTTTTTTTCGGCCAAAAAAAAGTCAAAAAAATTTTTGACCTCAAAATGTCATAAAAAACGTCATTGTATAGCAAGGCGTTTTTTTCGGCCAAAAAAAGTCAAAAAAATTTTTGACCTCAAAATGTCATAAAAAACGTCATAGTATAGCAAGGCGTTTTTTTCGGCCAAAAAAAGTCCAAAAATTTTTGACCTCAAAATGTCATAAAAAACGTCATAGTATAGCAAGGCGTTTTTTTCGGCCAAAAAAAGTCAAAGAATTTTTTGACCTCAAAATGTCATAAAAAACGTCATAGTATAGTAAGGCGTTTTTTTCGGCCAAAAAAAGTCAACATTTTTTTTGACCTCAAAATGTCATAAAATACGTCATCGTATAGTAAGGCGTTTTTGTCGGCCAAAAAAAGTCAACATTTTTTTTTACCTCAAAATGTCTTAAAAAAACGTCATAGTATAGTAAGGCGTTTTTTTCGGCCAAAAAAAGTCAACATTTTTTTTGACCTCAAAATGTCATAAAAAACGTCATAGTATAGTAAGGCGTCAAAATCGGCCAAAAAAAGTCAAAATTTTTTTTGACCTCAAAATGTCATAAAAAACTTCATAGTATAGTAAGGCGTTTTTTTCGGCAAAAAAAAGTCAACATTTTTTTTTACCTCAAAATGTCATAAAAAACGTCATAGTATAGTAAGGCGTCAAAATCGGCCAAAAAAAGTCAACATTTTTTTTGACCTCAAAATGTCATAAAAAACGTCATAGTATAGTAAGGCGTTTTTTTGGTCCTAAAAAAGTCGAAAAATTTTTTGACCTCAAAATGTCATAAAAAACATCATAGTATAGTAAGGCGTCAAAATCGGCCAAAAAAAGTCAAAAAATTTTTTGACCTCAAAATGTCATAAAAAAAGTCATAGTATAGTAAGGCGTTTTTTTCGGCCTAAAAAAGTAAAAAAAATTTTTGACCTCAAAATGTCATAAAAAACGTCATAGTATAGTAAGGCGTCAAAATCGGCCAAAAAAAGTCAAAAAACTTTTTGACCTCAAAATGTCATAAAAAACGTCATAGTATAGTAAGGCGTCAAAATCGGCCAAAAAAAGTCAAAATTTTTTTTGACCTCAAAATGTCATAGAAAACGTCATAGTATAGTAAGGCGTTTTTTTCGGCCAAAAAAAGTCAACATTTTTTTTGACCTCAAAATGTCATAAATAACGTCATAGTATAGTAAGGCGTCAAAATCGGCCAAAAATAAGTCAAAAAAATTTTTGACCTCAAAATGTCATAAAAAACGTCATAGTATAGTAAGGCGTTTTTTTGGTCCTAAAAAAGTCGAAAAATTTTTTGACCTCAAAATGTCATAAAAAACATCATAGTATAGTAAGGCGTCAAAATCCGCCAAAAAAAGTCAAAAAATTTTTTGACCTCAAAATGTCATAAAAAAAGTCATAGTATAGTAAGGCGTTTTTTTCGGCCTAAAAAAGTAAAAAAAATTTTTGACCTCAAAATGTCATAAAAAACGTCATAGTATAGTAAGGCGTCAAAATCGGCCAAAAAAAGTCAAAAAACTTTTTGACCTCAAAATGTCATAAAAAACGTCATAGTATAGTAAGGCGTCAAAATCGGCCAAAAAAAGTCAAAATTTTTTTTGACCTCAAAATGTCATAGAAAACGTCATAGTATAGTAAGGCGTCAAAATCGGCCAAAAAAAGTCAAAAAAAATTTTGACCTCAAAATGTCATAAAAAACGTCATAGTATAGTAAGGCGTCAAAATCCGCCAAAAAAAGTCAAAAAATTTTTTGACCTCAAAATGTCATAAAAAAAGTCATAGTATAGTAAGGCGTTTTTTCCGGCCAAAAAAAGTCAAAAAATTTTTGACCTCAAAATGTCATAAAAAATGTCATAGTATAGTAAGGCGTTTTTTTCGGCCTAAAAAAGTAAAAAAAAATTTTTGACCTCAAAATGTCATAAAAAACGTCATAGTATGGTTAGGCGTTTTTTTCGGCCAAAAAAAGTCAAAATTTTTTGGTCAAAAAATTTTTGACCTCAAAATGTCATAAAAAACGTCATAGTATAGTAAGGAGTTTTTTTCGGCCAAAAAAAGTCAAAAATTTTTTTGACCTCAAAATGTCATAAAAAACGTCATAGTATAGTAAGGCGTTTTTTTTCGGCAAAAAAAAGTCAACATTTTTTTTGACCTCAAAATGTCATAAAAAACGTCATAGTATAGTAAGGCGTTTTTTTGGTCCTAAAAAAGTCGAAAAATTTTTTGACCTCAAAATGTCATAAAAAACATCATAGTATAGTAAGGCGTCAAAATCCGCCAAAAAAAGTCAAAAAATTTTTTGACCTCAAAATGTCATAAAAAAAGTCATAGTATAGTAAGGCGTTTTTTTCGGCCAAAAAAAGTCAACATTTTTTTTGACCTCAAAATGTCATAAAAAACGTCATAGTATAGTAAGGCGTTTTTTTTTCGGCCAAAAAAAGTCAAAAAAATTTTTGACCTCAAAATGTCATAAAAAACGTCATAGTATAGTAAGGCGTCAAAATCGGCCAAAAAAAGTCAAAAAACTTTTTGACCTCAAAATGTCATAAAAAACGTCATAGTATAGTAAGGCGTTTTTTTCGGCCAAAAAAAGTCAAAAAATTTTTTGACCTCAAAATGTCATAAAAAACGTCATAGTATAGTAAGGCGTCAAAATCGGCCAAAAAAAGTCAACATTTTCTTTGATCTCAAAATGTCATAAAAAACGTCATAGTATAGTAAGGCGTTTTTTTCGGCCAAAAAAAGTCAAAAAACTTTTTGACCTCAAAATGTCATAAAAAACGTCATAGTATAGTAAGGCGTCAAAATCGGCCAAAAAAAGTCAAAAAAAATTTTGACCTCAAAATGTCATAAAAAACGTCATAGTATAGTAAGGCGTTTTTTTCGGCCAAAAAAAGTCAAAAAACTTTTTGACCTCAAAATGTCATAAAAAACGTCATAGTATAGTAAGGCGTCAAAATCGGCCAAAAAAAGTCAACATTTTTTTTTACCTCAAAATGTCATAAAAAACGTCATAGTATAGTAAGGCGTCAAAATCGGCCAAAAAAAGTCAAAAAACTTTTTGACCTCAAAATGTCATAAAAAACGTCATAGAATAGTAAGGCGTTTTTTTTCGGCCAAAAAAAGTCAAAAATTTTTTTGACCTCAAAATGTCATAAAAAACGTCATAGTATAGTAAGGCGTTTTTTTTTCGGCCAAAAAAAGTCAAAAAAATTTTTCACCTCAAAATGTCATAAAAAACGTCATAGTATAGTAAGGAGTTTTTTTCGGCCAAAAAAAGTCAAAAATTTTTTTGACCTCAAAATGTCATAAAAAACGTCATAGTATAGTAAGGAGTTTTTTTTTCGGCCAAAAAAAGTCGAAAAAATTTTTGACCTCAAAATGTCATAAAAAACGTCACATTATAGTAAGGCGTTTTTTTCGGCCAAAAAAGTTCAAAATTTTTTTTTACCTCAAAATGTCATAAAAAACGTCATAGTATAGTAAGGCGTTTTTTTTTCGGCCAAAAAAAGTCAACATTTTTTTTGACCTCAAAATGTCATAAAAAACGTCATAGTATAGTAAGGCGTTTTTTTGGTCCTAAAAAAGTCGAAAAATTTTTTGACCTCAAAATGTCATAAAAAACATCATAGTATAGTAAGGCGTCAAAATCCGCCAAAAAAAGTCAAAAAATTTTTTGACCTCAAAATGTCATAAAAAAAGTCATAGTATAGTAAGGCGTTTTTTTCGGCCTAAAAAAGTCAACATTTTTTTTGACCTCAAAATGTCATAAAAAACGTCATAGTATAGTAAGGCGTTTTTGTCGGCCAAAAAAAGTCAACATTTTTTTTGACCTCAAAATGTCTTAAAAAACGTCATAGTATAGTAAGGCGTTTTTTTCGGCCAAAAAAAGTCAACATTTTTTTTTACCTCAAAATGTCATAAAAAACGTCATAGTATAGTAAGGCGTCAAAATCGGCCAAAAAAAGTCAAAATTTTTTTTGACCTCAAAATGTCATAAAAAACGTCATAGTATAGTAAGGCGTTTTTTTCGGCAAAAAAAAGTCAAAAATTTTTTGACCTCAAAATGTCATAAAAAACATCATAGTATAGTAAGGCGTCAAAATCCGCCAAAAAAAGTCAAAAAATTTTTTGACCTCAAAATGTCATAAAAAAAGTCATAGTATAGTAAGGCGTTTTTTTCGGCCTAAAAAAGTAAAAAAAATTTTTGACCTCAAAATGTCATAAAAAACGTCATAGTATAGTAAGGCGTCAAAATCGGCCAAAAAAAGTCAAAAAAATTTTTGACCTCAAAATGTCATAAAAAACGTCATAGTATAGTAAGGCGTTTTTTTCAGCCAAAAAAAGTCAAAAATTTTTTTGACCTCAAAATGTCATAAAAAACGTCATAGTATAGTAAGGCGTTTTTTTCGGCCAAAAAAAGTCAAAAATTTTTTTGACCTCAAAATGTCATAAAAAACGTCATAGTATAGTAAGGCGTCAAAATCGGCCAAAAATAAGTCAAAAAACATTTTTGACCTCAAAATGTCATAAAAAACGTCATAGTATAGTAAGGCGTTTTTTTGGTCCTAAAAAAGTCGAAAAATTTTTTGACCTCAAAATGTCATAAAAAACATCATAGTATAGTAAGGCGTCAAAATCCGCCAAAAAAAGTCAAAAAATTTTTTGACCTCAAAATGTCATAAAAAAAAGTCATAGTATAGTAAGGCGTTTTTTTCGGCCTAAAAAAGTAAAAAAAATTTTTGACCTCAAAATGTCATAAAAAACGTCATAGTATAGTAAGGCGTCAAAATCGGCCAAAAAAAGTCAAAAAACTTTTTGACCTCAAAATGTCATAAAAAACGTCATAGTATAGTAAGGAGTTTTTTTCGGCCAAAAAAAGTCAAAAATTTTTTTGACCTCAAAATGTCATAAAAAACGTCATAGTATAGTAAGGCGTCAAAATCGGCCAAAAAAGGTCAAAAAACTTTTTGACCTCAAAATGTCATAAAAAACGTCATAGTATAGTAAGGCGTCAAAATCGGCCAAAAAAAGTCAAAATTTTTTTTGACCTCAAAATGTCATAGAAAACGTCATAGTATAGTAAGGCGTCAAAATCGGCCAAAAAAAGTCAAAAAAATTTTTGACCTCAAAATGTCATAAAAAACGTCATAGTATAGTAAGGCGTTTTTTCCAGCCAAAAAAAGTCGAAAAAATTTTTGACCTCATAATGTCATAAATAACGTCATAGTATAGTAAGGCGTCAAAATCGGCCAAAAATAAGTCAAAAAAATTTTTGACCTCAAAATGTCATAAAAAACGTCATAGTATAGAAAGGCGTTTTTTTCGGCCAAAAAAAAGTCAAAAAAATTTTTGACCTCAAAATGTCATAAAAAACGTCATTGTATAGCAAGGCGTTTTTTTCGGCCAAAAAAAGTCAAAAAAATTTTTGACCTCAAAATGTCATAAAAAACGTCATAGTATAGCAAGGCGTTTTTTTCGGCCAAAAAAAGTCCAAAAATTTTTGACCTCAAAATGTCATAAAAAACGTCATAGTATAGCAAGGCGTTTTTTTTCGGCCAAAAAAAGTCAAAGAATTTTTTGACCTCAAAATGTCATAAAAAACGTCATAGTATAGTAAGGCGTTTTTTTCGGCCAAAAAAAGTCAACATTTTTTTTGACCTCAAAATGTCATAAAATACGTCATCGTATAGTAAGGCGTTTTTGTCGGCCAAAAAAAGTCAACATTTTTTTTTACCTCAAAATGTCTTAAAAAACGTCATAGTATAGTAAGGCGTTTTTTTCGGCCAAAAAAAGTCAACATTTTTTTTGACCTCAAAATGTCATAAAAAACGTCATAGTATAGTAAGGCGTCAAAATCGGCCAAAAAAAGTCAAAATTTTTTTTGACCTCAAAATGTCATAAAAAACGTCATAGTATAGTAAGGCGTTTTTTTCGGCAAAAAAAAGTCAACATTTTTTTTTACCTCAAAATGTCATAAAAAACGTCATAGTATAGTAAGGCGTCAAAATCGGCCAAAAAAAGTCAACATTTTTTTTGACCTCAAAATGTCATAAAAAACGTCATAGTATAGTAAGGCGTTTTTTTTGGTCCTAAAAAAGTCGAAAAATTTTTTGACCTCAAAATGTCATAAAAAACATCATAGTATAGTAAGGCGTCAAAATCGGCCAAAAAAAGTCAAAAAATTTTTTGACCTCAAAATGTCATAAAAAAAGTCATAGTATAGTAAGGCGTTTTTTTTCGGCCTAAAAAAGTAAAAAAAATTTTTGACCTCAAAATGTCATAAAAAACGTCATAGTATGGTTAGGCGTTTTTTTCGGCCAAAAAAAGTCAAAATTTTTTGGTCAAAAAATTTTTGACCTCAAAATGTCATAAAAAACGTCATAGTTTAGTAAGGCGTTTTTTTCGGCCAAAAAAAGTCAAAAAAATTTTTGACCTCAAAATGTCATAAAAAACGTCATAGTATAGTAAGGCGTTTTTTTCGGCCAAAAAAAGTCAAAATTTTTTTTGACCTCAAAATGTCATAAAAAACGTCATAGTATAGTAAGGCGTTTTTTTCGGCCAAAAAAAGTCGAAAAAATTTTTGACCTCAAAATGTCATAAAAAACGTCATAGTATAGCAAGGCGTTTTTTTCGGCCAAAAAAAGTCAAAAAATTTTTGACCTCAAAATGTCATAAAAAACGTCATAATATAGTAAGGCGTTTTTTTTCGGCCAATAAAAGTAAAAAAATTTTTTGACCTCAAAATGTCATAAAAAACGTCATAGTATGGTTAGGCGTTTTTTTTCGGCAAAAAAAAGTCAACATTTTTTTTGACCTCAAAATGTCATAAAAAACGTCATAGTATAGTAAGGCGTTTTTTTGGTCCTAAAAAAGTCGAAAAATTTTTTGACCTCAAAATGTCATAAAAAACATCATAGTATAGTAAGGCGTCAAAATCCGCCAAAAAAAGTCAAAAAATTTTTTGACCTCAAAATGTCATAAAAAAAGTCATAGTATAGTAAGGCGTTTTTTTCGGCCTAAAAAAGTAAAAAAAATTTTTGACCTCAAAATGTCATAAAAAACGTCATAGTATAGTAAGGCGTCAAAATCGGCCAAAAAAAGTCAAAAAAATTTTTGACCTCAAAATGTCATAAAAAACGTCATAGTATAGTAAGGCGTTTTTTTCGGCCAAAAAAAGTCAAAAATTTTTTTGACCTCAAAATGTCATAAAAAACGTCATAGTATAGTAAGGAGTTTTTTTCGGCCAAAAAAAGTCAAAAATTTTTTTGACCTCAAAATGTCATAAAAAACGTCATAGTATAGTAAGGCGTCAAAATCGGCCAAAAAAAGTCAAAAATTTTTTTGACCTCAAAATGTCATAAAAAACGTCATAGTATAGTAAGGCGTTTTTTTCGGCCAAAAAAAGTCAAAAATTTTTTGACCTCAAAATGTCATAAAAAACGTCATAGTATAGTAAGGCGTTTTTTTCGGCCAAAAAAAGTCAAAAATTTTTTTGACCTCAAAATGTCATAAAAAAAGTCATAGTATAGTAAGGCGTTTTTTTCAGTCAAAAAATTTTTTGACCTCAAAGTATCATAGAAAACGTCATAGTATAGTAAGGCGTCAAAATCGGCCAAAAAAAGTCAAAAAAATTTTTGACCTCAAAATGTCATAAAAAACGTCATAGTATAGTAAGGCGTTTTTTTCGGCCAAAAAAAGTCGAAAAAATTTTTGACCTCAATATGTCATAAAAAACGTCACATTATAGTAAGGCGTTTTTTTTCGGCCAAAAAAGTTCAAAATTTTTTTTTACCTCAAAATGTCATAAAAAACGTCATAGTATAGTAAGGCGTTTTTTTTCGGCCAAAAAAAGTCAACATTTTTTTTGACCTCAAAATGTCATAAAAAACGTCATAGTATAGTAAGGCGTTTTTTTGGTCCTAAAAAAGTCGAAAAATTTTTTGACCTCAAAATGTCATAAAAAACATCATAGTATAGTAAGGCGTCAAAATCCGCCAAAAAAAGTCAAAAAATTTTTTGACCTCAAAATGTCATAAAAAAAGTCATAGTATAGTAAGGCGTTTTTTTCGGCCTAAAAAAGTCAAAAAAATTTTTGACCTCAAAATGTCATAAAAAACGTCATAGTATAGTAAGGCGTCAAAATCGGCCAAAAAAAGTCAAAAATTTTTTTGACCTCAAAATGTCATAAAAAACGTCATAGTATAGTAAGGCGTTTTTTTCGGCAAAAAAAAGTCAAAAATTTTTTTGACCTCAAAATGTCATAAAAAACGTCATAGTATAGTAAGGCGTTTTTTTTTCGGCCAAAAAAAGTCAAAAAAATTTTTGACCTCAAAATGTCATAAAAAACATCATAGTATAGTGAGGAGTTTTTTTCGGCCAATAAAAGTCAAAAAAAATTTTTTGACCTCAATATGTCATAAAAAACGTCATAGTATAGTAAGGCGTTTTTTCCGGCCAAAAAAAGTCGAAAAAATTTTTGACCTCAAAATGTCATAAATAACGTCATAGTATAGTAAGGCGTCAAAATCGGCCAAAAATAAGTCAAAAAACATTTTTGACCTCAAAATGTCATAAAAAACGTCATAGTATAGTAAGGCGTTTTTTTGGTCCTAAAAAAGTCGAAAAATTTTTTGACCTCAAAATGTCATAAAAAACATCATAGTATAGTAAGGCGTCAAAATCCGCCAAAAAAAGTCAAAAAATTTTTTGACCTCAAAATGTCATAAAAAAAAGTCATAGTATAGTAAGGCGTTTTTTTCGGCCTAAAAAAGTAAAAAAAATTTTTGACCTCAAAATGTCATAAAAAACGTCATAGTATAGTAAGGCGTCAAAATCGGCCAAAAAAAGTCAAAATTTTTTTTGACCTCAAAATGTCATAGAAAACGTCATAGTATAGTAAGGCGTCAAAATCGGCCAAAAAAAGTCAAAAAAATTTTTGACCTCAAAATGTCATAAAAAACGTCATAGTATAGTAAGGCGTTTTTTTCGGCCAAAAAAAGTCGGAAAAATTTTTGACCTCAAAATGTCATAAAAAACGTCATAGTATAGCAAGGCGTTTTTTCCGGCCAAAAAAAGTCAAAAAATTTTTGACCTCAAAATGTCATAAAAAACGTCATAGTATAGTAAGGCGTTTTTTTCGGCCTAAAAAAGTAAAAAAAAATTTTTGACCTCAAAATGTCATAAAAAACGTCATAGTATGGTTAGGCGTTTTTTTCGGCCAAAAAAAGTCAAAATTTTTTGGTCAAAAAATTTTTGACCTCAAAATGTCATAAAAAACGTCATAGTATGGTTAGGCGTTTTTTTCGGCCAAAAAAAGTCAAAATTTTTTGGTCAAAAAATTTTTGACCTCAAAATGTCATAAAAAACGTCATAGTATAGTAAGGAGTTTTTTTCGGCCAAAAAAAGTCAAAAAATTTTTTGACCTCAAAATGTCATAAAAAACGTCATAGTATAGTAAGGCGTCAAAATCGGCCAAAAAAGGTCAAAAAACTTTTTGACCTCAAAATGTCATAAAAAACGTCATAGTATAGTAAGGCGTCAAAATCGGCCAAAAAAAGTCAAAATTTTTTTTGACCTCAAAATGTCATAAAAAACGTCATAGTATAGTAAGGCGTTTTTTTTCGGCAAAAAAAAGTCAACATTTTTTTTGACCTCAAAATGTCATAAAAAACGTCATAGTATAGTAAGGCGTTTTTTTGGTCCTAAAAAAGTCGAAAAATTTTTTGACCTCAAAATGTCATAAAAAACATCATAGTATAGTAAGGCGTCAAAATCCGCCAAAAAAAGTCAAAAAAATTTTTGACCTCAAAATGTCATAAAAAAAGTCATAGTATAGTAAGGCGTTTTTTTTTCGGCCAAAAAAAGTCGAAAAAATTTTTGACCTCAAAATGTCATAAAAAACGTCATATTATAGTAAGGCGTTTTTTTCGGCCAAAAAAAGTCAAAATTTTTTTTGACCTCAAAATGTCATAAAAAACGTCATAGTATAGTAAGGCGTCAAAATCGGCCAAAAAAAGTCAAAAAAATTTTTGACCTCAAAATGTCATAAAAAACGTCATAGTATAGTAAGGCGTCAAAATCGGCCAAAAAAAGTCAAAAAACTTTTTGACCTCAAAATGTCATAAAAAACGTCATAGTATAGTAAGGCGTTTTTTTCGGCCAAAAAAAGTCAAAAAATTTTTTGACCTCAAAATGTCATAAAAAACGTCATAGTATAGTAAGGCGTTTTTTTTTCGGCAAAAAAAAGTCAACATTTTTTTTGACCTCAAAATGTCATAAAAAACGTCATAGTATAGTAAGGCGTTTTTGTCGGCCAAAAAAAGTCAACATTTTTTTTGACCTCAAAATGTCTTAAAAAACGTCATAGTATAGTAAGGCGTTTTTTTCGGCCAAAAAAAGTCAACATTTTTTTTTACCTCAAAATGTCATAAAAAACGTCATAGTATAGTAAGGCGTCAAAATCGGCCAAAAAAAGTCAAAATTTTTTTTGACCTCAAAATGTCATAAAAAACGTCATAGTATAGTAAGGCGTTTTTTTCGGCAAAAAAAAGTCAAAAATTTTTTTGACCTCAAAATGTCATAAAAAACGTCATAGTATAGTAAGGCGTTTTTTTGGTCCTAAAAAAGTCGAAAAATTTTTTGACCTCAAAATGTCATAAAAAACATCATAGTATAGTAAGGCGTCAAAATCCGCCAAAAAAAGTCAAAAAATTTTTTGACCTCAAAATGTCATAAAAAAAGTCATAGTATAGTAAGGCGTTTTTTTCGGCCTAAAAAAGTAAAAAAAATTTTTGACCTCAAAATGTCATAAAAAACGTCATAGTATAGTAAGGCGTCAAAATCGGCCAAAAAAAGTCAAAAAACTTTTTGACCTCAAAATGTCATAAAAAACGTCATAGTATAGTAAGGCGTCAAAATCGGCCAAAAAAAGTCAAAAAAATTTTTGACCTCAAAATGTCATAAAAAACGTCATAGTATAGTAAGGCGTCAAAATCCGCCAAAAAAAGTCAAAAAATTTTTTGACCTCAAAATGTCATAAAAAAAGTCATAGTATAGTAAGGCGTTTTTTCCGGCCAAAAAAAGTCAAAAAATTTTTGACCTCAAAATGTCATAAAAAACGTCATAGTATAGTAAGGCGTTTTTTTCGGCCTAAAAAAGTAAAAAAAAATTTTTGACCTCAAAATGTCATAAAAAACGTCATAGTATGGTTAGGCGTTTTTTTCGGCCAAAAAAAGTCAAAATTTTTTGGTCAAAAAATTTTTGACCTCAAAATGTCATAAAAAACGTCATAGTATGGTTAGGCGTTTTTTTCGGCCAAAAAAAGTCAAAATTTTTTGGTCAAAAAATTTTTGACCTCAAAATGTCATAAAAAACGTCATAGTATAGTAAGGAGTTTTTTTCGGCCAAAAAAAGTCAAAAATTTTTTTGACCTCAAAATGTCATAAAAAACGTCATAGTATAGTAAGGCGTCAAAATCGGCCAAAAAAGGTCAAAAAACTTTTTGACCTCAAAATGTCATAAAAAACGTCATAGTATAGTAAGGCGTTTTTTTTTCGGCAAAAAAAAAGTCAACATTTTTTTTGACCTCAAAATGTCATAAAAAACGTCATAGTATAGTAAGGCGTTTTTTTTGGTCCTAAAAAAGTCGAAAAATTTTTTGACCTCAAAATGTCATAAAAAACATCATAGTATAGTAAGGCGTCAAAATCCGCCAAAAAAAGTCAAAAAATTTTTTGACCTCAAAATGTCATAAAAAAAGTCATAGTATAGTAAGGCGTTTTTTTCGGCCAAAAAAAGTCAACATTTTTTTTGACCTCAAAATGTCATAAAAAACGTCATAGTATAGTAAGGCGTTTTTTTTTTCGGCCAAAAAAAGTCAAAAAAATTTTTGACCTCAAAATGTCATAAAAAACGTCATAGTATAGTAAGGCGTCAAAATCGGCCAAAAAAAGTCAAAAAACTTTTTGACCTCAAAATGTCATAAAAAACGTCATAGTATAGTAAGGCGTTTTTTTCGGCCAAAAAAAGTCAAAAAATTTTTTGACCTCAAAATGTCATAAAAAACGTCATAGTATAGTAAGGCGTCAAAATCGGCCAAAAAAAGTCAACATTTTCTTTGATCTCAAAATGTCATAAAAAAACGTCATAGTATAGTAAGGCGTTTTTTTCGGCCAAAAAAAGTCAAAAAACTTTTTGACCTCAAAATGTCATAAAAAACGTCATAGTATAGTAAGGCGTCAAAATCGGCCAAAAAAAGTCAAAAAAATTTTTGACCTCAAAATGTCATAAAAAACGTCATAGTATAGTAAGGCGTTTTTTTCGGCCAAAAAAAGTCAAAAAACTTTTTGACCTCAAAATGTCATAAAAAACGTCATAGTATAGTAAGGCGTCAAAATCGGCCAAAAAAAGTCAACATTTTTTTTTACCTCAAAATGTCATAAAAAACGTCATAGTATAGTAAGGCGTCAAAATCGGCCAAAAAAAGTCAAAAAACTTTTTGACCTCAAAATGTCATAAAAAACGTCATAGAATAGTAAGGCGTTTTTTTCGGCCAAAAAAAGTCAAAAATTTTTTTGACCTCAAAATGTCATAAAAAACGTCATAGTATAGTAAGGCGTTTTTTTTTCGGCCAAAAAAAGTCAAAAAAAATTTTCACCTCAAAATGTCATAAAAAACGTCATAGTATAGTAAGGAGTTTTTTTCGGCCAAAAAAAGTCAAAAATTTTTTTGACCTCAAAATGTCATAAAAAACGTCATAGTATAGTAAGGAGTTTTTTTTTCGGCCAAAAAAAGTCGAAAAAATTTTTGACCTCAAAATGTCATAAAAAACGTCACATTATAGTAAGGCGTTTTTTTCGGCCAAAAAAGTTCAAAATTTTTTTTTACCTCAAAATGTCATAAAAAACGTCATAGTATAGTAAGGCGTTTTTTTTCGGCCAAAAAAAGTCAACATTTTTTTTGACCTCAAAATGTCATAAAAAACGTCATAGTATAGTAAGGCGTTTTTTTGGTCCTAAAAAAGTCGAAAAATTTTTTGACCTCAAAATGTCATAAAAAACATCATAGTATAGTAAGGCGTCAAAATCCGCCAAAAAAAGTCAAAAAATTTTTTGACCTCAAAATGTCATAAAAAAAGTCATAGTATAGTAAGGCGTTTTTTTCGGCCTAAAAAAGTAAAAAAAATTTTTGACCTCAAAATGTCATAAAAAACGTCATAGTATAGTAAGGCGTCAAAATCGGCCAAAAAAAGTCAAAAAACTTTTTGACCTCAAAATGTCATAAAAAACGTCATAGTATAGTAAGGCGTCAAAATCGGCCAAAAAAAGTCAAAATTTTTTTTGACCTCAAAATGTCATAGAAAACGTCATAGTATAGTAAGGCGTTTTTTTCGGCCAAAAAAAGTCAACATTTTTTTTGACCTCAAAATGTCATAAAAAACGTCATAGTATAGTAAGGCGTTTTTGTCGGCCAAAAAAAGTCAACATTTTTTTTGACCTCAAAATGTCTTAAAAAACGTCATAGTATAGTAAGGCGTTTTTTTTCGGCCAAAAAAAGTCAACATTTTTTTTTACCTCAAAATGTCATAAAAAACGTCATAGTATAGTAAGGCGTCAAAATCGGCCAAAAAAAGTCAAAATTTTTTTTGACCTCAAAATGTCATAAAAAACGTCATAGTATAGTAAGGCGTTTTTTTCGGCAAAAAAAAGTCAAAAATTTTTTGACCTCAAAATGTCATAAAAAACATCATAGTATAGTAAGGCGTCAAAATCCGCCAAAAAAAGTCAAAAAATTTTTTGACCTCAAAATGTCATAAAAAAAGTCATAGTATAGTAAGGCGTTTTTTTCGGCCTAAAAAAGTAAAAAAAATTTTTGACCTCAAAATGTCATAAAAAACGTCATAGTATAGTAAGGCGTCAAAATCGGCCAAAAAAAGTCAAAAAAATTTTTGACCTCAAAATGTCATAAAAAACGTCATAGTATAGTAAGGCGTTTTTTTCGGCCAAAAAAAGTCAAAAATTTTTTTGACCTCAAAATGTCATAAAAAACTTCATAGTATAGTAAGGCGTTTTTTTCGGCCAAAAAAAGTCAAAAATTTTTTTGACCTCAAAATGTCATAAAAAACGTCATAGTATAGTAAGGCGTCAAAATCGGCCAAAAATAAGTCAAAAAACATTTTTGACCTCAAAATGTCATAAAAAACGTCATAGTATAGTAAGGCGTTTTTTTGGTCCTAAAAAAGTCGAAAAATTTTTTGACCTCAAAATGTCATAAAAAACGTCATAGTATAGTAAGGCGTTTTTTTCGGCCAAAAAAAGTCAAAAAATTTTTTGACCTCAAAATGTCATAAAAAAAGTCATAGTATAGTAAGGCGTTTTTTTCGGCCTAAAAAAGTAAAAAAAAATTTTGACCTCAAAATGTCATAAAAAACGTCATAGTATGGTTAGGCGTTTTTTTCGGCCAAAAAAAGTCAAAATTTTTTGGTCAAAAAATTTTTGACCTCAAAATGTCATAAAAAACGTCATAGTTTAGTAAGGCGTTTTTTTCGGCCAAAAAAAGTCAAAAAAATTTTTGACCTCAAAATGTCATAAAAAACGTCATAGTATAGTAAGGCGTTTTTTTCGGCCAAAAAAAGTCAAAATTTTTTTTGACCTCAAAATGTCATAAAAAACGTCATAGTATAGTAAGGCGTTTTTTTTCGGCCAAAAAAAGTCGAAAAAATTTTTGACCTCAAAATGTCATAAAAAACGTCATAGTATAGCAAGGCGTTTTTTTCGGCCAAAAAAAGTCAAAAAATTTTTGACCTCAAAATGTCATAAAAAACGTCATAGTATAGTAAGGCGTTTTTTTCGGCCAATAAAAGTAAAAAAATTTTTTGACCTCAAAATGTCATAAAAAACGTCATAGTATGGTTAGGCGTTTTTTTTCGGCAAAAAAAAGTCAACATTTTTTTTGACCTCAAAATGTCATAAAAAACGTCATAGTATAGTAAGGCGTTTTTTTGGTCCTAAAAAAGTCGAAAAATTTTTTGACCTCAAAATGTCATAAAAAACATCATAGTATAGTAAGGCGTCAAAATCCGCCAAAAAAAGTCAAAAAATTTTTTGACCTCAAAATGTCATAAAAAAAGTCATAGTATAGTAAGGCGTTTTTTTCGGCCTAAAAAAGTAAAAAAAAATTTTGACCTCAAAATGTCATAAAAAACGTCATAGTATAGTAAGGCGTCAAAATCGGCCAAAAAAAGTCAAAAAAATTTTTGACCTCAAAATGTCATAAAAAACGTCATAGTATAGTAAGGCGTTTTTTTCGGCCAAAAAAAGTCAAAAATTTTTTTGACCTCAAAATGTCATAAAAAACGTCATAGTATAGTAAGGCGTTTTTTTCGGCCAAAAAAAGTCAAAAATTTTTTTGACCTCAAAATGTCATAAAAAACGTCATAGTATAGTAAGGCGTCAAAATCGGCCAAAAAAAGTCAAAAATTTTTTTGACCTCAAAATGTCATAAAAAACGTCATAGTATAGTAAGGCGTTTTTTTCGGCCAAAAAAAGTCAAAAATTTTTTGACCTCAAAATGTCATAAAAAACGTCATAGTATAGTAAGGCGTTTTTTTCGGCCAAAAAAAGTCAAAAATTTTTTTGACCTCAAAATGTCATAAAAAAAGTCATAGTATAGTAAGGCGTTTTTTTCAGTCAAAAAATTTTTTGACCTCAAAGTATCATAGAAAACGTCATAGTATAGTAAGGCGTCAAAATCGGCCAAAAAAAGTCAAAAAAATTTTTGACCTCAAAATGTCATAAAAAACGTCATAGTATAGTAAGGCGTTTTTTTCGGCCAAAAAAAGTCAAAAAATTTTTTGACCTCAAAATGTCATAAAAAACGTCATAGTATAGTAAGGCGTCAAAATCGGCCAAAGAAAGTCAACATTTTTTTTACCTCAAAATGTCATAAAAAACGTCATAGTATAGTAAGGCGTCAAAATCGGCCAAAAAAAGTCAAAAAAATTTTTGACCTCAAAATGTCATAAAAAACGTCATAGTATGGTAAGGCGTTTTTTTCGGCCAAAAAAAGTCAAAAAAAATTTTGACCTCAAAATGTCATAAAAAACGTCATAGTATAGTATGGCGTCAAAATCGGCCAATAAAAGTAAAAAAATTTTTTGACCTCAAAATGTCATAAAAAACGTCATAGTATGGTTAGGCGTTTTTTTCGGCCAAAAAAAGTCAACATTTTTTTTGACCTCAAAATGTCATAAAAAACGTCATAGTATAGTAAGGCGTTTTTTTCGGCCAAAAAAAGTCAAAAAACTTTTTGACCTCAAAATGTCATAAAAAACGTCATAGTATAGTAAGGCGTTTTTTTCGGCCAAAAAAAGTCGAAAAAATTTTTGACCTCAATATGTCATAAAAAACGTCATAGTATAGTAAGGCGTTTTTTCCGGCCAAAAAAAGTCGAAAAAATTTTTGACCTCAAAATGTCATAAATAACGTCATAGTATAGTAAGGCGTCAAAATCGGCAAAAAATAAGTCAAAAAAATTTTTGACCTCAAAATGTCATAAAAAACGTCATAGTATAGTAAGGCGTTTTTTTGGTCCTAAAAAAGTCGAAAAATTTTTTGACCTCAAAATGTCATAAAAAACATCATAGTATAGTAAGGCGTCAAAATCCGCCAAAAAAAGTCAAAAAATTTTTTGACCTCAAAATGTCATAAAAAAAGTCATAGTATAGTAAGGCGTTTTTTTCTGCCTAAAAAAGTAAAAAAAATTTTTGACCTCAAAATGTCATTAAAAAACGTCATAGTATAGTAAGGCGTCAAAATCGGCCAAAAAAAGTCAAAAAACTTTTTGACCTCAAAATGTCATAAAAAACGTCATAGTATAGTAAGGCGTCAAAATCGGCCAAAAAAAGTCAAAATTTTTTTTGACCTCAAAATGTCATAGAAAACGTCATAGTATAGTAAGGCGTCAAAATCGGCCAAAAAAAGTCAAAAAAATTTTTGACCTCAAAA
This sequence comes from Toxotes jaculatrix, assembly GCF_017976425.1. Classification (NCBI taxonomy): domain Eukaryota; kingdom Metazoa; phylum Chordata; class Actinopteri; family Toxotidae; genus Toxotes; species Toxotes jaculatrix. Next base: position 31,004,171 of record NC_054395.1, on the reverse strand, counting down.
TGTCATAAAAAACGTCATAGTATAGTAAGGCGTTTTTTTCGGCCAAAAAAAGTCGGAAAAATTTTTGACCTCAAAATGTCATAAAAAACGTCATAGTATAGCAAGGCGTTTTTTCCGGCCAAAAAAAGTCAAAAAATTTTTGACCTCAAAATGTCATAAAAAACGTCATAGTATAGTAAGGCGTTTTTTTCGGCCTAAAAAAGTAAAAAAAAATTTTTGACCTCAAAATGTCATAAAAAACGTCATAGTATGGTTAGGCGTTTTTTTCGGCCAAAAAAAGTCAAAATTTTTTGGTCAAAAAATTTTTGACCTCAAAATGTCATAAAAAACGTCATAGTATAGTAAGGAGTTTTTTTCGGCCAAAAAAAGTCAAAAATTTTTTTGACCTCAAAATGTCATAAAAAACGTCATAGTATAGTAAGGCGTCAAAATCGGCCAAAAAAGGTCAAAAAACTTTTTGACCTCAAAATGTCATAAAAAACGTCATAGTATAGTAAGGCGTCAAAATCGGCCAAAAAAAGTCAAAATTTTTTTTGACCTCAAAATGTCATAAAAAACGTCATAGTATAGTAAGGCGTTTTTTTTCGGCCAAAAAAAGTCAACATTTTTTTTGACCTCAAAATGTCATAAAGTACGTCATCGTATAGTAAGGCGTTTTTGTCGGCCAAAAAAAGTCAACATTTTTTTTTACCTCAAAATGTCTTAAAAAACGTCATAGTATAGTAAGGCGTTTTTTTCGGCCAAAAAAAGTCAACATTTTTTTTGACCTCAAAATGTCATAAAAAACGTCATAGTATAGTAAGGCGTCAAAATCGGCCAAAAAAAGTCAAAATTTTTTTTGACCTCAAAATGTCATAAAAAACGTCATAGTATAGTAAGGCGTTTTTTTTCGGCAAAAAAAAGTCAACATTTTTTTTTACCTCAAAATGTCATAAAAAACGTCATAGTATAGTAAGGCGTCAAAATCGGCCAAAAAAAGTCAACATTTTTTTTGACCTCAAAATGTCATAAAAAACGTCATAGTATAGTAAGGCGTTTTTTTGGTCCTAAAAAAGTCGAAAAATTTTTTGACCTCAAAATGTCATAAAAAACATCATAGTATAGTAAGGCGTCAAAATCGGCCAAAAAAAGTCAAAAAATTTTTTGACCTCAAAATGTCATAAAAAAAGTCATAGTATAGTAAGGCGTTTTTTTCGGCCTAAAAAAGTAAAAAAAATTTTTGACCTCAAAATGTCATAAAAAACGTCATAGTATAGTAAGGCGTCAAAATCGGCCAAAAAAAGTCAAAAAACTTTTTGACCTCAAAATGTCATAAAAAACGTCATAGTATAGTAAGGCGTCAAAATCGGCCAAAAAAAGTCAAAATTTTTTTTGACCTCAAAATGTCATAGAAAACGTCATAGTATAGTAAGGCGTTTTTTTCGGCCAAAAAAAGTCAACATTTTTTTTGACCTCAAAATGTCATAAATAACGTCATAGTATAGTAAGGCGTCAAAATCGGCCAAAAATAAGTCAAAAAAATTTTTGACCTCAAAATGTCATAAAAAACGTCATAGTATAGTAAGGCGTTTTTTCCGGCCAAAAAAAGTCAAAAAATTTTTGACCTCAAAATGTCATAAAAAACGTCATAGTATAGTAAGGCGTTTTTTTCGGCCTAAAAAAGTAAAAAAAAATTTTTGACCTCAAAATGTCATAAAAAACGTCATAGTATGGTTAGGCGTTTTTTTCGGCCAAAAAAAGTCAAAATTTTTTGGTCAAAAAATTTTTGACCTCAAAATGTCATAAAAAACGTCATAGTATGGTTAGGCGTTTTTTTCGGCCAAAAAAAGTCAAAATTTTTTGGTCAAAAAATTTTTGACCTCAAAATGTCATAAAAAACGTCATAGTATAGTAAGGAGTTTTTTTCGGCCAAAAAAAGTCAAAAAATTTTTTGACCTCAAAATGTCATAAAAAACGTCATAGTATAGTAAGGCGTCAAAATCGGCCAAAAAAAGTCAAAATTTTTTTTGACCTCAAAATGTCATAAAAAACGTCATAGTATAGTAAGGCGTTTTTTTTCGGCAAAAAAAAGTCAACATTTTTTTTGACCTCAAAATGTCATAAAAAACGTCATAGTATAGTAAGGCGTTTTTTTGGTCCTAAAAAAGTCGAAAAATTTTTTGACCTCAAAATGTCATAAAAAACATCATAGTATAGTAAGGCGTCAAAATCCGCCAAAAAAAGTCAAAAAATTTTTTGACCTCAAAATGTCATAAAAAAAGTCATAGTATAGTAAGGCGTTTTTTTTTCGGCCAAAAAAAGTCGAAAAAATTTTTGACCTCAAAATGTCATAAAAAACGTCATATTATAGTAAGGCGTTTTTTTCGGCCAAAAAAAGTCAAAATTTTTTTTGACCTCAAAATGTCATAAAAAACGTCATAGTATAGTAAGGCGTCAAAATCGGCCAAAAAAAGTCAAAAAAATTTTTGACCTCAAAATGTCATAAAAAACGTCATAGTATAGTAAGGCGTCAAAATCGGCCAAAAAAAGTCAAAAAACTTTTTGACCTCAAAATGTCATAAAAAACGTCATAGTATAGTAAGGCGTTTTTTTCGGCCAAAAAAAGTCAAAAAATTTTTTGACCTCAAAATGTCATAAAAAACGTCATAGTATAGTAAGGCGTTTTTTTTCGGCAAAAAAAAGTCAACATTTTTTTGACCTCAAAATGTCATAAAAAACGTCATAGTATAGTAAGGCGTTTTTGTCGGCCAAAAAAAGTCAACATTTTTTTTGACCTCAAAATGTCTTAAAAAACGTCATAGTATAGTAAGGCGTTTTTTTCGGCCAAAAAAAGTCAACATTTTTTTTTACCTCAAAATGTCATAAAAAACGTCATAGTATAGTAAGGCGTCAAAATCGGCCAAAAAAAGTCAAAATTTTTTTTGACCTCAAAATGTCATAAAAAACGTCATAGTATAGTAAGGCGTTTTTTTCGGCAAAAAAAAGTCAAAAATTTTTTTGACCTCAAAATGTCATAAAAAACGTCATAGTATAGTAAGGCGTTTTTTTGGTCCTAAAAAAGTCGAAAAATTTTTTGACCTCAAAATGTCATAAAAAACATCATAGTATAGTAAGGCGTCAAAATCCGCCAAAAAAAGTCAAAAAATTTTTTGACCTCAAAATGTCATAAAAAAAGTCATAGTATAGTAAGGCGTTTTTTTCGGCCTAAAAAAGTAAAAAAAATTTTTGACCTCAAAATGTCATAAAAAACGTCATAGTATAGTAAGGCGTCAAAATCGGCCAAAAAAAGTCAAAAAAATTTTTGACCTCAAAATGTCATAAAAAACGTCATAGTATAGTAAGGCGTTTTTTTCGGCCAAAAAAAGTCAAAAATTTTTTTGACCTCAAAATGTCATAAAAAACGTCATAGTATAGTAAGGCGTTTTTTTCGGCCAAAAAAAGTCAAAAATTTTTTTGACCTCAAAATGTCATAAAAAACGTCATAGTATAGTAAGGCGTCAAAATCGGCCAAAAATAAGTCAAAAAACATTTTTGACCTCAAAATGTCATAAAAAACGTCATAGTATAGTAAGGCGTTTTTTTGGTCCTAAAAAAGTCGAAAAATTTTTTGACCTCAAAATGTCATAAAAAACATCATAGTATAGTAAGGCGTCAAAATCCGCCAAAAAAAGTCAAAAAATTTTTTGACCTCAAAATGTCATAAAAAACGTCATAGTATAGTAAGGCGTTTTTGTCGGCCAAAAAAAGTCAACATTTTTTTTGACCTCAAAATGTCTTAAAAAACGTCATAGTATAGTAAGGCGTTTTTTTCGGCCAAAAAAAGTCAACATTTTTTTTTACCTCAAAATGTCATAAAAAACGTCATAGTATAGTAAGGCGTCAAAATCGGCCAAAAAAAGTCAAAATTTTTTTTGACCTCAAAATGTCATAAAAAACGTCATAGTATGGTAAGGCGTTTTTTTCGGCAAAAAAAAGTCAACATTTTTTTTTACCTCAAAATGTCTTAAAAAAACGTCATAGTATAGTAAGGCGTTTTTTTCGGCCAAAAAAAGTCAACATTTTTTTTTACCTCAAAATGTCATAAAAAACATCATAGTATAGTAAGGCGTCAAAATCCGCCAAAAAAAGTCAAAAAATTTTTTGACCTCAAAATGTCATAAAAAAAGTCATAGTATAGTAAGGCGTTTTTTTCGGCCTAAAAAAGTAAAAAAAATTTTTGACCTCAAAATGTCATAAAAAACGTCATAGTATAGTAAGGCGTCAAAATCGGCCAAAAAAAGTCAAAAAACTTTTTGACCTCAAAATGTCATAAAAAACGTCATAGTATAGTAAGGCGTCAAAATCGGCCAAAAAAAGTCAAAATTTTTTTTGACCTCAAAATGTCATAGAAAACGTCATAGTATAGTAAGGCGTCAAAATCGGCCAAAAAAAGTCAAAAAAATTTTTGACCTCAAAATGTCATAAAAAACGTCATAGTATAGTAAGGCGTTTTTTTCGGCCAAAAAAAGTCGGAAAAATTTTTGACCTCAAAATGTCATAAAAAACGTCATAGTATAGCAAGGCGTTTTTTCCGGCCAAAAAAAGTCAAAAATTTTTGACCTCAAAATGTCATAAAAAACGTCATAGTATGGTTAGGCGTTTTTTTCGGCCAAAAAAAGTCAAAATTTTTTGGTCAAAAAATTTTTGACCTCAAAATGTCATAAAAAACGTCATAGTTTAGTAAGGCGTTTTTTTCGGCCAAAAAAAGTCAAAAAAATTTTTGACCTCAAAATGTCATAAAAAACGTCATAGTATAGTAAGGCGTTTTTTTCGGCCAAAAAAAGTCAACATTTTTTTTGACCTCAAAATGTCATAAAAAACGTCATAGTATAGGAAGGCGTTTTTTTCGGCCAAAAAAAGTCGAAAAAATTTTTGACCTCAAAATGTCATAAAAAACGTCATAGTATAGCAAGGCGTTTTTTTCGGCCAAAAAAAGTCAAAAAATTTTTGACCTCAAAATGTCATAAAAAACGTCATAGTATAGTAAGGCGTTTTTTTCGGCCAATAAAAGTAAAAAAATTTTTTGACCTCAAAATGTCATAAAATACGTCATAGTATGGTTAGGCGTTTTTTTTCGGCAAAAAAAAGTCAACATTTTTTTTGACCTCAAAATGTCATAAAAAACGTCATAGTATAGTAAGGCGTTTTTTTGGTCCTAAAAAAGTCGAAAAATTTTTTGACCTCAAAATGTCATAAAAAACATCATAGTATAGTAAGGCGTCAAAATCCGCCAAAAAAAGTCAAAAAATTTTTTGACCTCAAAATGTCATAAAAAAAGTCATAGTATAGTAAGGCGTTTTTTTCGGCCTAAAAAAGTAAAAAAAATTTTTGACCTCAAAATGTCATAAAAAACGTCATAGTATAGTAAGGCGTCAAAATCGGCCAAAAAAAGTCAAAAAAATTTTTGACCTCAAAATGTCATAAAAAACGTCATAGTATAGTAAGGCGTTTTTTTCGGCCAAAAAAAGTCAAAAATTTTTTTGACCTCAAAATGTCATAAAAAACGTCATAGTATAGTAAGGCGTTTTTTTCGGCCAAAAAAAGTCAAAAATTTTTTTGACCTCAAAATGTCATAAAAAACGTCATAGTATAGTAAGGCGTCAAAATCGGCCAAAAAAAGTCAAAAAATTTTTTGACCTCAAAATGTCATAAAAAACGTCATAGTATAGTAAGGCGTTTTTTTCGGCCAAAAAAAGTCAAAAATTTTTTGACCTCAAAATGTCATAAAAAACGTCATAGTATAGTAAGGCGTTTTTTTCGGCCAAAAAAAGTCAAAAATTTTTTTGACCTCAAAATGTCATAAAAAAAAGTCATAGTATAGTAAGGCGTTTTTTTCAGTCAAAAAATTTTTTGACCTCAAAGTATCATAGAAAACGTCATAGTATAGTAAGGCGTCAAAATCGGCCAAAAAAAGTCAAAAAAATTTTTGACCTCAAAATGTCATAAAAAACGTCATAGTATAGTAAGGCGTTTTTTTCGGCCAAAAAAAGTCAAAAAATTTTTTGACCTCAAAATGTCATAAAAAACGTCATAGTATAGTAAGGCGTCAAAATCGGCCAAAGAAAGTCAACATTTTTTTTACCTCAAAATGTCATAAAAAACGTCATAGTATAGTAAGGCGTCAAAATCGGCCAAAAAAAGTCAAAAAAATTTTTGACCTCAAAATGTCATAAAAAACGTCATAGTATGGTAAGGCGTTTTTTTCGGCCAAAAAAAGTCAAAAAAAATTTTGACCTCAAAATGTCATAAAAAACGTCATAGTATAGTATGGCGTCAAAATCGGCCAATAAAAGTAAAAAAATTTTTTGACCTCAAAATGTCATAAAAAACGTCATAGTATGGTTAGGCGTTTTTTTCGGCCAAAAAAAGTCAACATTTTTTTTGACCTCAAAATGTCATAAAAAACGTCATAGTATAGTAAGGCGTTTTTTTCGGCCAAAAAAAGTCAAAAAACTTTTTGACCTCAAAATGTCATAAAAAACGTCATAGTATAGTAAGGCGTTTTTTTCGGCCAAAAAAAGTCGAAAAAATTTTTGACCTCAATATGTCATAAAAAACGTCATAGTATAGTAAGGCGTTTTTTCCGGCCAAAAAAAGTTGAAAAAATTTTTGACCTCAAAATGTCATAAATAACGTCATAGTATAGTAAGGCGTCAAAATCGGCAAAAAATAAGTCAAAAAAATTTTTGACCTCAAAATGTCATAAAAAACGTCATAGTATAGTAAGGCGTTTTTTTGGTCCTAAAAAAGTGGAAAAATTTTTTGACCTCAAAATGTCATAAAAAACATCATAGTATAGTAAGGCGTCAAAATCCGCCAAAAAAAGTCAAAAAATTTTTTGACCTCAAAATGTCATAAAAAAAGTCATAGTATAGTAAGGCGTTTTTTTCTGCCTAAAAAAGTAAAAAAAATTTTTGACCTCAAAATGTCATTAAAAAACGTCATAGTATAGTAAGGCGTCAAAATCGGCCAAAAAAAGTCAAAAAACTTTTTGACCTCAAAATGTCATAAAAAACGTCATAGTATAGTAAGGCGTCAAAATCGGCCAAAAAAAGTCAAAATTTTTTTTGACCTCAAAATGTCATAGAAAACGTCATAGTATAGTAAGGCGTCAAAATCGGCCAAAAAAAGTCAAAAAAATTTTTGACCTCAAAATGTCATAAAAAACGTCATAGTATAGTAAGGCGTTTTTTTCGGCCAAAAAAAGTCGGAAAAATTTTTGACCTCAAAATGTCATAAAAAACGTCATAGTATAGCAAGGCGTTTTTTCCGGCCAAAAAAGGTCAAAAAATTTTTGACCTCAAAATGTCATAAAAAACGTCATAGTATAGTAAGGCGTTTTTTTCGGCCTAAAAAAGTAAAAAAAAATTTTTGACCTCAAAATGTCATAAAAAACGTCATAGTATGGTTAGGCGTTTTTTTCGGCCAAAAAAAGTCAAAATTTTTTGGTCAAAAAATTTTTGACCTCAAAATGTCATAAAAAACGTCATAGTATAGTAAGGAGTTTTTTTCGGCCAAAAAAAGTCAAAAATTTTTTTGACCTCAAAATGTCATAAAAAACGTCATAGTATAGTAAGGCGTCAAAATCGGCCAAAAAAGGTCAAAAAACTTTTTGACCTCAAAATGTCATAAAAAACGTCATAGTATAGTAAGGCGTCAAAATCGGCCAAAAAAAGTCAAAATTTTTTTTGACCTCAAAATGTCATAAAAAACGTCATAGTATAGTAAGGCGTTTTTTTTCGGCAAAAAAAAGTCAACATTTTTTTTGACCTCAAAATGTCATAAAAAACGTCATAGTATAGTAAGGCGTCAAAATCGGCCAAAAAAAGTCAAAAAAATTTTTGACCTCAAAATGTCATAAAAAACGTCATAGTATAGTAAGGCGTTTTTTTCGGCCAAAAAAAGTCAAAAATTTTTTGACCTCAAAATGTCATAAAAAACGTCATAGTATAGTAAGGCGTCAAAATCGGCCAAAATAAGTCAAAAAACTTTTTGACCTCAAAACGTCATAAAAAACGTCATAGTATAGTAAGGCGTCAAAATCGGCCAAAAAAAGTCAAAAATTTTTTTGACCTCAAAGTGTCATAGAAAACGTCATAGTATAGTAAGGCGTCAAAATCGGCCAAAAAAAGTCAAAAAAATTTTTGACCTCAAAATGTCATAAAAAACGTCATAGTATAGTAAGGCGTTTTTTTCGGCCAAAAAAAGTCAAAAAATTTTTTGACCTCAAAATGTCATAAAAAACGTCATAGTATAGTAAGGCGTTTTTTTCAGTCAAAAAATTTTTTGACCTCAAAGTATCATAGAAAACGTCATAGTATAGTAAGGCGTCAAAATCGGCCAAAAAAAGTCAAAAAAATTTTTGACCTCAAAATGTCATAAAAAACGTCATAGTATAGTAAGGCGTTTTTTTCGGCCAAAAAAAGTCAAAAAAAATTTTGACCTCAAAATGTCATAAAAAACGTCATAGTATAGTAAGGCGTCAAAATCGGCCAATAAAAGTAAAAAAAATTTTTGACCTCAAAATGTCATAAAAAACGTCATAGTATGGTTAGGCGTTTTTTTCGGCCAAAAAAAGTCAAAATTTTTTGGTCAAAAAATTTTTGACCTCAAAATGTCATAAAAAACGTCATAGTTTAGTAAGGCGTTTTTTTCGGCCAAAAAAAGTCAAAAAAATTTTTGACCTCAAAATGTCATAAAAAACGTCATAGTATAGTAAGGCGTTTTTTTCGGCCAAAAAAAGTCAAAATTTTTTTTGACCTCAAAATGTCATAAAAAACGTCATAGTATAGTAAGGCGTTTTTTTCGGCCAAAAAAAGTCAAAATTTTTTTTGACCTCAAAATGTCATAAAAAACGTCATAGTATAGTAAGGCGTTTTTTTCGGCAAAAAAAAGTCAACATTTTTTTTTACCTCAAAATGTCATAAAAAACATCATAGTATAGTAAGGCGTCAAAATCCGCCAAAAAAAGTCAAAAAATTTTTTGACCTCAAAATGTCATAAAAAAAGTCATAGTATAGTAAGGCGTTTTTTTCGGCCTAAAAAAGTAAAAAAAATTTTTGACCTCAAAATGTCATAAAAAACGTCATAGTATAGTAAGGCGTCAAAATCGGCCAAAAAAAGTCAAAAAACTTTTTGACCTCAAAATGTCATAAAAAACGTCATAGTATAGTAAGGCGTCAAAATCGGCCAAAAAAAGTCAAAATTTTTTTTGACCTCAAAATGTCATAGAAAACGTCATAGTATAGTAAGGCGTCAAAATCGGCCAAAAAAAGTCAAAAAAATTTTTGACCTCAAAATGTCATAAAAAACGTCATAGTATAGTAAGGCGTTTTTTTCGGCCAAAAAAAGTCGGAAAAATTTTTGACCTCAAAATGTCATAAAAAACGTCATAGTATAGCAAGGCGTTTTTTCCGGCCAAAAAAAGTCAAAAAATTTTTGACCTCAAAATGTCATAAAAAACGTCATAGTATGGTTAGGCGTTTTTTTCGGCCAAAAAAAGTCAAAATTTTTTGGTCAAAAAATTTTTGACCTCAAAATGTCATAAAAAACGTCATAGTTTAGTAAGGCGTTTTTTTCGGCCAAAAAAAGTCAAAAAAATTTTTGACCTCAAAATGTCATAAAAAACGTCATAGTATAGTAAGGCGTCAAAATCGGCCAAAAAAAGTCAAAATTTTTTTTGACCTCAAAATGTCATAAAAAACGTCATAGTATAGTAAGGCGTTTTTTTCGGCCAAAAAAAGTCGAAAAAATTTTTGACCTCAAAATGTCATAAAAAACGTCATAGTATAGCAAGGCGTTTTTTTCGGCCAAAAAAAGTCAAAAAATTTTTGACCTCAAAATGTCATAAAAAACGTCATAGTATAGTAAGGCGTTTTTTTCGGCCAATAAAAGTAAAAAAATTTTTTGACCTCAAAATGTCATAAAAAACGTCATAGTATGGTTAGGCGTTTTTTTCGGCCAAAAAAAGTCAAAAAAAATTTTGACCTCAAAATGTCATAAATAACGTCATAGTATAGTAAGGCGTCAAAATCGGCAAAAAATAAGTCAAAAAAATTTTTGACCTCAAAATGTCATAAAAAACGTCATAGTATAGTAAGGCGTTTTTTTGGTCCTAAAAAAGTCGAAAAATTTTTTGACCTCAAAATGTCATAAAAAACATCATAGTATAGTAAGGCGTCAAAATCCGCCAAAAAAAGTCAAAAAATTTTTTGACCTCAAAATGTCATAAAAAAAGTCATAGTATAGTAAGGCGTTTTTTTCTGCCTAAAAAAGTAAAAAAAATTTTTGACCTCAAAATGTCATAAAAAAACGTCATAGTATAGTAAGGCGTCAAAATCGGCCAAAAAAAGTCAAAAAAATTTTTGACCTCAAAATGTCATAAAAAACGTCATAGTATAGTAAGGCGTCAAAATCGGCCAAAAAAAGTCAAAATTTTTTTTGACCTCAAAATGTCATAGAAAACGTCATAGTATAGTAAGGCGTCAAAATCGGCCAAAAAAAGTCAAAAAAATTTTTGACCTCAAAATGTCATAAAAAACGTCATAGTATAGTAAGGCGTTTTTTTCGGCCAAAAAAAGTCGGAAAAATTTTTGACCTCAAAATGTCATAAAAAACGTCATAGTATAGCAAGGCGTTTTTTCCGGCCAAAAAAAGTCAAAAAATTTTTGACCTCAAAATGTCATAAAAAACGTCATAGTATAATAAGGCGTTTTTTTCGGCCTAAAAAAGTAAAAAAAAATTTTTGACCTCAAAATGTCATAAAAAACGTCATAGTATGGTTAGGCGTTTTTTTCGGCCAAAAAAAGTCAAAATTTTTTGGTCAAAAAATTTTTGACCTCAAAATGTCATAAAAAACGTCATAGTATAGTAAGGAGTTTTTTTCGGCCAAAAAAAGTCAAAAATTTTTTTGACCTCAAAATGTCATAAAAAACGTCATAGTATAGTAAGGCGTCAAAATCGGCCAAAAAAGGTCAAAAAACTTTTTGACCTCAAAATGTCATAAAAAACGTCATAGTATAGTAAGGCGTCAAAATCGGCCAAAAAAAGTCAAAATTTTTTTTGACCTCAAAATGTCATAAAAAACGTCATAGTATAGTAAGGCGTTTTTTTTCGGCAAAAAAAAGTCAACATTTTTTTTGACCTCAAAATGTCATAAAAAACGTCATAGTATAGTAAGGCGTCAAAATCGGCCAAAAAAAGTCAAAAAAATTTTTGACCTCAAAATGTCATAAAAAACGTCATAGTATAGTAAGGCGTTTTTTTCGGCCAAAAAAAGTCAAAAATTTTTTGACCTCAAAATGTCATAAAAAACGTCATAGTATAGTAAGGCGTCAAAATCGGCCAAAATAAGTCAAAAAACTTTTTGACCTCAAAACGTCATAAAAAACGTCATAGTATAGTAAGGCGTTTTTTTCGGCCAAAAAAAGTCAAAAAAAATTTTGACCTCAAAATGTCATAAAAAACGTCATAGTATAGTAAGGCGTCAAAATCGGCCAATAAAAGTAAAAAAATTTTTTGACCTCAAAATGTCATAAAAAACGTCATAGTATGGTTAGGCGTTTTTTTCGGCCAAAAAAAGTCAAAATTTTTTGGTCAAAAAATTTTTGACCTCAAAATGTCATAAAAAACGTCATAGTTTAGTAAGGCGTTTTTTTCGGCCAAAAAAAGTCAAAAAAATTTTTGACCTCAAAATGTCATAAAAAACGTCATAGTATAGTAAGGCGTTTTTTTCGGCCAAAAAAAGTCAAAATTTTTTTTGACCTCAAAATGTCATAAAAAACGTCATAGTATAGTAAGGCGTTTTTTTCGGCAAAAAAAAGTCAACATTTTTTTTTACCTCAAAATGTCATAAAAAACATCATAGTATAGTAAGGCGTCAAAATCCGCCAAAAAAAGTCAAAAAATTTTTTGACCTCAAAATGTCATAAAAAAAGTCATAGTATAGTAAGGCGTTTTTTTCGGCCTAAAAAAGTAAAAAAAATTTTTGACCTCAAAATGTCATAAAAAACGTCATAGTATAGTAAGGCGTCAAAATCGGCCAAAAAAAGTCAAAAAAATTTTTGACCTCAAAATGTCATAAAAAACGTCATAGTATAGTAAGGCGTTTTTTTCGGCCAAAAAAAGTCAAAAAATTTTTTGACCTCAAAATGTCATAAAAAACGTCATAGTATAGTAAGGCGTTTTTTTCGGCCAAAAAAAGTCAAAAATTTTTTTGACCTCAAAATGTCATAAAAAACGTCATAGTATAGTAAGGCGTTTTTTTCAGTCAAAAAATTTTTTGACCTCAAAGTATCATAGAAAACGTCATAGTATAGTAAGGCGTCAAAATCGGCCAAAAAAAGTCAAAAAAATTTTTGACCTCAAAATGTCATAAAAAACGTCATAGTATAGTAAGGCGTTTTTTTCGGCCAAAAAAAGTCAAAAAAAATTTTGACCTCAAAATGTCATAAAAAACGTCATAGTATAGTAAGGCGTCAAAATCGGCCAATAAAAGTAAAAAAATTTTTTGACCTCAAAATGTCATAAAAAACGTCATAGTATGGTTAGGCGTTTTTTTCGGCCAAAAAAAGTCAAAATTTTTTGGTCAAAAAATTTTTGACCTCAAAATGTCATAAAAAACGTCATAGTTTAGTAAGGCGTTTTTTTTGGCCAAAAAAAGTCAAAAAAATTTTTGACCTCAAAATGTCATAAAAAACGTCATAGTATAGTAAGGCGTTTTTTTCGGCCAAAAAAAGTCAAAATTTTTTTTGACCTCAAAATGTCATAAAAAACGTCATAGTATAGTAAGGCGTTTTTTTCGGCCAAAAAAAGTCAAAATTTTTTTTGACCTCAAAATGTCATAAAAAACGTCATAGTATAGTAAGGCGTTTTTTTCGGCAAAAAAAAGTCAACATTTTTTTTTACCTCAAAATGTCATAAAAAACATCATAGTATAGTAAGGCGTCAAAATCCGCCAAAAAAAGTCAAAAAATTTTTTGACCTCAAAATGTCATAAAAAAAGTCATAGTATAGTAAGGCGTTTTTTTCGGCCTAAAAAAGTAAAAAAAATTTTTGACCTCAAAATGTCATAAAAAACGTCATAGTATAGTAAGGCGTCAAAATCGGCCAAAAAAAGTCAAAAAACTTTTTGACCTCAAAATGTCATAAAAAACGTCATAGTATAGTAAGGCGTCAAAATCGGCCAAAAAAAGTCAAAATTTTTTTTGACCTCAAAATGTCATAGAAAACGTCATAGTATAGTAAGGCGTCAAAATCGGCCAAAAAAAGTCAAAAAAATTTTTGACCTCAAAATGTCATAAAAAACGTCATAGTATAGTAAGGCGTTTTTTTCGGCCAAAAAAAGTCGGAAAAATTTTTGACCTCAAAATGTCATAAAAAACGTCATAGTATAGCAAGGCGTTTTTTCCGGCCAAAAAAAGTCAAAAAATTTTTGACCTCAAAATGTCATAAAAAACGTCATAGTATGGTTAGGCGTTTTTTTCGGCCAAAAAAAGTCAAAATTTTTTGGTCAAAAAATTTTTGACCTCAAAATGTCATAAAAAACGTCATAGTTTAGTAAGGCGTTTTTTTCGGCCAAAAAAAGTCAAAAAAATTTTTGACCTCAAAATGTCATAAAAAACGTCATAGTATAGTAAGGCGTCAAAATCGGCCAAAAAAAGTCAAAATTTTTTTTGACCTCAAAATGTCATAAAAAACGTCATAGTATAGTAAGGCGTTTTTTTCGGCCAAAAAAAGTCGAAAAAATTTTTGACCTCAAAATGTCATAAAAAACGTCATAGTATAGCAAGGCGTTTTTTTCGGCCAAAAAAAGTCAAAAAATTTTTGACCTCAAAATGTCATAAAAAACGTCATAGTATAGTAAGGCGTTTTTTTCGGCCAATAAAAGTAAAAAAATTTTTTGACCTCAAAATGTCATAAAAAACGTCATAGTATGGTTAGGCGTTTTTTTCGGCCAAAAAAAGTCAAAAAAAATTTTGACCTCAAAATGTCATAAAAAAACATCATAGTATAGTAAGGCGTCAAAATCGGCCAAAAAAAGTCAAAAATTTTTTTGACCTCAAAATGTCATAAAAAACGTCATAGTATAGTAAGGCGTTTTTTTCAGTCAAAAAATTTTTTGACCTCAAAGTATCATAGAAAACGTCATAGTATAGTAAGGCGTCAAAATCGGCCAAAAAAAGTCAAAAATTTTTTTGACCTCAAAATGTCATAAAAAACGTCATAGTATAGTAAGGCGTTTTTTTCGGCCAAAAAAAGTCAAAAATTTTTTGACCTCAAAATGTCATAAAAAACGTCATAGTATAGTAAGGCGTCAAAATCGGCCAAAATAAGTCAAAAAACTTTTTGACCTCAAAACGTCATAAAAAACGTCATAGTATAGTAAGGCGTCAAAATCGGCCAAAAAAAGTCAAAATTTTTTTTGACCTCAAAGTGTCATAGAAAACGTCATAGTATAGTAAGGCGTCAAAATCGGCCAAAAAAAGTCAAAAAAATTTTTGACCTCAAAATGTCATAAAAAACGTCATAGTATAGTAAGGCGTTTTTTTCGGCCAAAAAAAGTCAAAAAATTTTTTGACCTCAAAATGTCATAATAAACGTCATAGTATAGTAAGGCGTTTTTTTCGGCCAAAAAAAGTCAAAAATTTTTTTGACCTCAAAATGTCATAAAAAACGTCATAGTATAGTAAGGCGTTTTTTTCAGTCAAAAAATTTTTTGACCTCAAAGTATCATAGAAAACGTCATAGTATAGTAAGGCGTCAAAATCGGCCAAAAAAAGTCAAAAAAATTTTTGACCTCAAAATGTCATAAAAAACGTCATAGTATAGTAAGGCGTTTTTTTCGGCCAAAAAAAGTCAAAAAAATTTTTGACCTCAAAATGTCATAAAAAACGTCATAGTATAGTAAGGCGTCAAAATCGGCCAATAAAAGTAAAAAAATTTTTTGACCTCAAAATGTCATAAAAAACGTCATAGTATGGTTAGGCGTTTTTTTCGGCCAAAAAAAGTCAAAATTTTTTGGTCAAAAAATTTTTGACCTCAAAATGTCATAAAAAACGTCATAGTTTAGTAAGGCGTTTTTTTCGGCCAAAAAAAGTCAAAAAAATTTTTGACCTCAAAATGTCATAAAAAACGTCATAGTATAGTAAGGCGTTTTTTTCGGCCAAAAAAAGTCAAAATTTTTTTTGACCTCAAAATGTCATAAAAAACGTCATAGTATAGTAAGGCGTTTTTTTCGGCCAAAAAAAGTCAAAATTTTTTTTGACCTCAAAATGTCATAAAAAACGTCATAGTATAGTAAGGCGTTTTTTTCGGCAAAAAAAAGTCAACATTTTTTTTTACCTCAAAATGTCATAAAAAACATCATAGTATAGTAAGGCGTCAAAATCCGCCAAAAAAAGTCAAAAAATTTTTTGACCTCAAAATGTCATAAAAAAAGTCATAGTATAGTTCGGCGTTTTTTTCGGCCAAAAAAAGTCAAAATTTTTTGGTCAAAAAATTTTTGACCTCAAAATGTCATAAAAAACGTCATAGTTTAGTAAGGCGTTTTTTTCGGCCAAAAAAAGTCAAAAAAATTTTTGACCTCAAAATGTCATAAAAAACGTCATAGTATAGTAAGGCGTTTTTTTCGGCCAAAAAAAGTCAAAATTTTTTTTGACCTCAAAGTGTCATAGAAAACGTCATAGTATAGTAAGGCGTCAAAATCGGCCAAAAAAAGTCAAAAAAATTTTTGACCTCAAAATGTCATAAAAAACGTCATAGTATAGTAAGGCGTTTTTTTCGGCCAAAAAAAGTCAAAAAATTTTTTGACCTCAAAATGTCATAATAAACGTCATAGTATAGTAAGGCGTTTTTTTCGGCCAAAAAAAGTCAAAAATTTTTTTGACCTCAAAATGTCATAAAAAACGTCATAGTATAGTAAGGCGTTTTTTTCAGTCAAAAAATTTTTTGACCTCAAAGTATCATAGAAAACGTCATAGTATAGTAAGGCGTCAAAATCGGCCAAAAAAAGTCAAAAAAATTTTTGACCTCAAAATGTCATAAAAAACGTCATAGTATAGTAAGGCGTTTTTTTCGGCCAAAATAAGTCAAAAAACTTTTTGACCTCAAAACGTCATAAAAAACGTCATAGTATAGTAAGGCGTCAAAATCGGCCAAAAAAAGTCAAAAATTTTTTTGACCTCAAAGTGTCATAGAAAACGTCATAGTATAGTAAGGCGTCAAAATCGGCCAAAAAAAGTCAAAAAAATTTTTGACCTCAAAATGTCATAAAAAACGTCATAGTATAGTAAGGCGTTTTTTTCGGCCAAAAAAAGTCAAAAAATTTTTTGACCTCAAAATGTCATAAAAAACGTCATAGTATAGTAAGGCGTTTTTTTCAGTCAAAAAATTTTTTGACCTCAAAGTATCATAGAAAACGTCATAGTATAGTAAGGCGTCAAAATCGGCCAAAAAAAGTCAAAAAAATTTTTGACCTCAAAATGTCATAAAAAACGTCATAGTATAGTAAGGCGTTTTTTTCGGCCAAAAAAAGTCAAAAAAAATTTTGACCTCAAAATGTCATAAAAAACGTCATAGTATAGTAAGGCGTCAAAATCGGCCAATAAAAGTAAAAAAAATTTTTGACCTCAAAATGTCATAAAAAACGTCATAGTATGGTTAGGCGTTTTTTTTCGGCCAAAAAAAGTCAAAATTTTTTGGTCAAAAAATTTTTGACCTCAAAATGTCATAAAAAACGTCATAGTTTAGTAAGGCGTTTTTTTCGGCCAAAAAAAGTCAAAAAAATTTTTGACCTCAAAATGTCATAAAAAACGTCATAGTATAGTAAGGCGTTTTTTTCGGCCAAAAAAAGTCAAAATTTTTTTTGACCTCAAAATGTCATAAAAAACGTCATAGTATAGTAAGGCGTTTTTTTTCGGCCAAAAAAAGTCAAAATTTTTTTTGACCTCAAAATGTCATAAAAAACGTCATAGTATAGTAAGGCGTTTTTTTCGGCAAAAAAAAGTCAACATTTTTTTTTACCTCAAAATGTCATAAAAAACATCATAGTATAGTAAGGCGTCAAAATCCGCCAAAAAAAGTCAAAAAATTTTTTGACCTCAAAATGTCATAAAAAAAGTCATAGTATAGTAAGGCGTTTTTTTCGGCCTAAAAAAGTAAAAAAAATTTTTGACCTCAAAATGTCATAAAAAACGTCATAGTATAGTAAGGCGTCAAAATCGGCCAAAAAAAGTCAAAAAACTTTTTGACCTCAAAATGTCATAAAAAACGTCATAGTATAGTAAGGCGTCAAAATCGGCCAAAAAAAGTCAAAATTTTTTTTGACCTCAAAATGTCATAGAAAACGTCATAGTATAGTAAGGCGTCAAAATCGGCCAAAAAAAGTCAAAAAAATTTTTGACCTCAAAATGTCATAAAAAACGTCATAGTATAGTAAGGCGTTTTTTTCGGCCAAAAAAAGTCGGAAAAATTTTTGACCTCAAAATGTCATAAAAAACGTCATAGTATAGCAAGGCGTTTTTTCCGGCCAAAAAAAGTCAAAAAATTTTTGACCTCAAAATGTCATAAAAAACGTCATAGTATGGTTAGGCGTTTTTTTCGGCCAAAAAAAGTCAAAATTTTTTGGTCAAAAAATTTTTGACCTCAAAATGTCATAAAAAACGTCATAGTTTAGTAAGGCGTTTTTTTCGGCCAAAAAAAGTCAAAAAAATTTTTGACCTCAAAATGTCATAAAAAACGTCATAGTATAGTAAGGCGTCAAAATCGGCCAAAAAAAGTCAAAATTTTTTTTGACCTCAAAATGTCATAAAAAACGTCATAGTATAGTAAGGCGTTTTTTTCGGCCAAAAAAAGTCGAAAAAATTTTTGACCTCAAAATGTCATAAAAAACGTCATAGTATAGCAAGGCGTTTTTTTCGGCCAAAAAAAGTCAAAAAATTTTTGACCTCAAAATGTCATAAAAAACGTCATAGTATAGTAAGGCGTTTTTTTCGGCCAATAAAAGTAAAAAAATTTTTTGACCTCAAAATGTCATAAAAAACGTCATAGTATGGTTAGGCGTTTTTTTCGGCCAAAAAAAGTCAAAAAAAATTTTGACCTCAAAATGTCATAAATAACGTCATAGTATAGTAAGGCGTCAAAATCGGCAAAAAATAAGTCAAAAAAATTTTTGACCTCAAAATGTCATAAAAAACGTCATAGTATAGTAAGGCGTTTTTTTGGTCCTAAAAAAGTCGAAAAATTTTTTGACCTCAAAATGTCATAAAAAACATCATAGTATAGTAAGGCGTCAAAATCCGCCAAAAAAAGTCAAAAAATTTTTTGACCTCAAAATGTCATAAAAAAAGTCATAGTATAGTAAGGCGTTTTTTTCTGCCTAAAAAAGTAAAAAAAATTTTTGACCTCAAAATGTCATAAAAAAACGTCATAGTATAGTAAGGCGTCAAAATCGGCCAAAAAAAGTCAAAAAAATTTTTGACCTCAAAATGTCATAAAAAACGTCATAGTATAGTAAGGCGTCAAAATCGGCCAAAAAAAGTCAAAATTTTTTTTGACCTCAAAATGTCATAGAAAACGTCATAGTATAGTAAGGCGTCAAAATCGGCCAAAAAAAGTCAAAAAAATTTTTGACCTCAAAATGTCATAAAAAACGTCATAGTATAGTAAGGCGTTTTTTTTCGGCCAAAAAAAGTCGGAAAAATTTTTGACCTCAAAATGTCATAAAAAACGTCATAGTATAGCAAGGCGATTTTTCCGGCCAAAAAAAGTCAAAAAATTTTTGACCTCAAAATGTCATAAAAAACGTCATAGTATAATAAGGCGTTTTTTTCGGCCTAAAAAAGTAAAAAAAAATTTTTGACCTCAAAATGTCATAAAAAACGTCATAGTATGGTTAGGCGTTTTTTTCGGCCAAAAAAAGTCAAAATTTTTTGGTCAAAAAATTTTTGACCTCAAAATGTCATAAAAAACGTCATAGTATAGTAAGGAGTTTTTTTCGGCCAAAAAAAGTCAAAAATTTTTTTGACCTCAAAATGTCATAAAAAACGTCATAGTATAGTAAGGCGTCAAAATCGGCCAAAAAAGGTCAAAAAACTTTTTGACCTCAAAATGTCATAAAAAACGTCATAGTATAGTAAGGCGTCAAAATCGGCCAAAAAAAGTCAAAAAACTTTTTGACCTCAAAATGTCATAAAAAACGTCATAGTATAGTAAGGCGTCAAAATCGGCCAAAAAAAGTAAAAATTTTTTTTGACCTCAAAATGTCATAGAAAACGTCATAGTATAGTAAGGCGTCAAAATCGGCCAAAAAAAGTCAAAAAAATTTTTGACCTCAAAATGTCATAAAAAACGTCATAGTATAGTAAGGCGTTTTTTTCGGCCAAAAAAAGTCGGAAAAATTTTTGACCTCAAAATGTCATAAAAAACGTCATAGTATAGCAAGGCGTTTTTTCCGGCCAAAAAAAGTCAAAAAATTTTTGACCTCAAAATGTCATAAAAAACGTCATAGTATGGTTAGGCGTTTTTTTCGGCCAAAAAAAGTCAAAATTTTTTGGTCAAAAAATTTTTGACCTCAAAATGTCATAAAAAACGTCATAGTTTAGTAAGGCGTTTTTTTCGGCCAAAAAAAGTCAAAAAAATTTTTGACCTCAAAATGTCATAAAAAACGTCATAGTATAGTAAGGCGTCAAAATCGGCCAAAAAAAGTCAAAATTTTTTTTGACCTCAAAATGTCATAAAAAACGTCATAGTATAGTAAGGCGTTTTTTTCGGCCAAAAAAAGTCGAAAAAATTTTTGACCTCAAAATGTCATAAAAAACGTCATAGTATAGCAAGGCGTTTTTTTCGGCCAAAAAAAGTCAAAAAATTTTTGACCTCAAAATGTCATAAAAAACGTCATAGTATAGTAAGGCGTTTTTTTCGGCCAATAAAAGTAAAAAAATTTTTTGACCTCAAAATGTCATAAAAAACGTCATAGTATGGTTAGGCGTTTTTTTCGGCCAAAAAAAGTCAAAAAAAATTTTGACCTCAAAATGTCATAAATAACGTCATAGTATAGTAAGGCGTCAAAATCGGCAAAAAATAAGTCAAAAAAATTTTTGACCTCAAAATGTCATAAAAAACGTCATAGTATAGTAAGGCGTTTTTTTGGTCCTAAAAAAGTCGAAAAATTTTTTGACCTCAAAATGTCATAAAAAACATCATAGTATAGTAAGGCGTCAAAATCCGCCAAAAAAAGTCAAAAAATTTTTTGACCTCAAAATGTCATAAAAAAAGTCATAGTATAGTAAGGCGTTTTTTTTCTGCCTAAAAAAGTAAAAAAAATTTTTGACCTCAAAATGTCATAAAAAAACGTCATAGTATAGTAAGGCGTCAAAATCGGCCAAAAAAAGTCAAAAAAATTTTTGACCTCAAAATGTCATAAAAAACGTCATAGTATAGTAAGGCGTCAAAATCGGCCAAAAAAAGTCAAAATTTTTTTTGACCTCAAAATGTCATAGAAAACGTCATAGTATAGTAAGGCGTCAAAATCGGCCAAAAAAAGTCAAAAAAATTTTTGACCTCAAAATGTCATAAAAAACGTCATAGTATAGTAAGGCGTTTTTTTCGGCCAAAAAAAGTCGGAAAAATTTTTGACCTCAAAATGTCATAAAAAACGTCATAGTATAGCAAGGCGTTTTTTCCGGCCAAAAAAAGTCAAAAAATTTTTGACCTCAAAATGTCATAAAAAACGTCATAGTATAATAAGGCGTTTTTTTCGGCCTAAAAAAGTAAAAAAAAATTTTTGACCTCAAAATGTCATAAAAAACGTCATAGTATGGTTAGGCGTTTTTTTCGGCCAAAAAAAGTCAAAATTTTTTGGTCAAAAAATTTTTGACCTCAAAATGTCATAAAAAACGTCATAGTATAGTAAGGAGTTTTTTTCGGCCAAAAAAAGTCAAAAATTTTTTTGACCTCAAAATGTCATAAAAAACGTCATAGTATAGTAAGGCGTCAAAATCGGCCAAAAAAGGTCAAAAAACTTTTTGACCTCAAAATGTCATAAAAAACGTCATAGTATAGTAAGGCGTCAAAATCGGCCAAAAAAAGTCAAAATTTTTTTTGACCTCAAAATGTCATAAAAAACGTCATAGTATAGTAAGGCGTTTTTTTTCGGCAAAAAAAAGTCAACATTTTTTTTGACCTCAAAATGTCATAAAAAACGTCATAGTATAGTAAGGCGTCAAAATCGGCCAAAAAAAGTCAAAAAAATTTTTGACCTCAAAATGTCATAAAAAACGTCATAGTATAGTAAGGCGTTTTTTTCGGCCAAAAAAAGTCAAAAATTTTTTGACCTCAAAATGTCATAAAAAACGTCATAGTATAGTAAGGCGTCAAAATCGGCCAAAATAAGTCAAAAAACTTTTTGACCTCAAAACGTCATAAAAAACGTCATAGTATAGTAAGGCGTTTTTTTCGGCCAAAAAAAGTCAAAAAAAATTTTGACCTCAAAATGTCATAAAAAACGTCATAGTATAGTAAGGCGTCAAAATCGGCCAATAAAAGTAAAAAAATTTTTTGACCTCAAAATGTCATAAAAAACGTCATAGTATGGTTAGGCGTTTTTTTCGGCCAAAAAAAGTCAAAATTTTTTGGTCAAAAAATTTTTGACCTCAAAATGTCATAAAAAACGTCATAGTTTAGTAAGGCGTTTTTTTCGGCCAAAAAAAGTCAAAAAAATTTTTGACCTCAAAATGTCATAAAAAACGTCATAGTATAGTAAGGCGTTTTTTTCGGCCAAAAAAAGTCAAAATTTTTTTTGACCTCAAAATGTCATAAAAAACGTCATAGTATAGTAAGGCGTTTTTTTCGGCAAAAAAAAGTCAACATTTTTTTTTACCTCAAAATGTCATAAAAAACATCATAGTATAGTAAGGCGTCAAAATCCGCCAAAAAAAGTCAAAAAATTTTTTGACCTCAAAATGTCATAAAAAAAGTCATAGTATAGTAAGGCGTTTTTTTCGGCCTAAAAAAGTAAAAAAAATTTTTGACCTCAAAATGTCATAAAAAACGTCATAGTATAGTAAGGCGTCAAAATCGGCCAAAAAAAGTCAAAAAAATTTTTGACCTCAAAATGTCATAAAAAACGTCATAGTATAGTAAGGCGTTTTTTTCGGCCAAAAAAAGTCAAAAAATTTTTTGACCTCAAAATGTCATAAAAAACGTCATAGTATAGTAAGGCGTTTTTTTCGGCCAAAAAAAGTCAAAAATTTTTTTGACCTCAAAATGTCATAAAAAACGTCATAGTATAGTAAGGCGTTTTTTTCAGTCAAAAAATTTTTTGACCTCAAAGTATCATAGAAAACGTCATAGTATAGTAAGGCGTCAAAATCGGCCAAAAAAAGTCAAAAAAATTTTTGACCTCAAAATGTCATAAAAAACGTCATAGTATAGTAAGGCGTTTTTTTCGGCCAAAAAAAGTCAAAAAAAATTTTGACCTCAAAATGTCATAAAAAACGTCATAGTATAGTAAGGCGTCAAAATCGGCCAATAAAAGTAAAAAAATTTTTTGACCTCAAAATGTCATAAAAAACGTCATAGTATGGTTAGGCGTTTTTTTCGGCCAAAAAAAGTCAAAATTTTTTGGTCAAAAAATTTTTGACCTCAAAATGTCATAAAAAACGTCATAGTTTAGTAAGGCGTTTTTTTCGGCCAAAAAAAGTCAAAAAAATTTTTGACCTCAAAATGTCATAAAAAACGTCATAGTATAGTAAGGCGTTTTTTTCGGCCAAAAAAAGTCAAAATTTTTTTTGACCTCAAAATGTCATAAAAAACGTCATAGTATAGTAAGGCGTTTTTTTCGGCCAAAAAAAGTCAAAATTTTTTTTGACCTCAAAATGTCATAAAAAACGTCATAGTATAGTAAGGCGTTTTTTTCGGCAAAAAAAAGTCAACATTTTTTTTTACCTCAAAATGTCATAAAAAACATCATAGTATAGTAAGGCGTCAAAATCCGCCAAAAAAAGTCAAAAAATTTTTTGACCTCAAAATGTCATAAAAAAAGTCATAGTATAGTAAGGCGTTTTTTTCGGCCTAAAAAAGTAAAAAAAATTTTTGACCTCAAAATGTCATAAAAAACGTCATAGTATAGTAAGGCGTCAAAATCGGCCAAAAAAAGTCAAAAAACTTTTTGACCTCAAAATGTCATAAAAAACGTCATAGTATAGTAAGGCGTCAAAATCGGCCAAAAAAAGTCAAAATTTTTTTTGACCTCAAAATGTCATAGAAAACGTCATAGTATAGTAAGGCGTCAAAATCGGCCAAAAAAAGTCAAAAAAATTTTTGACCTCAAAATGTCATAAAAAACGTCATAGTATAGTAAGGCGTTTTTTTCGGCCAAAAAAAGTCGGAAAAATTTTTGACCTCAAAATGTCATAAAAAACGTCATAGTATAGCAAGGCGTTTTTTCCTTTTTTTGTCATTCATAAAAACGCAAGGGCGTTTTTTCCCAAAAAGTCAAAATATTTTCAAAATGTTAGGCTTTTTTTCGGCCAAAAAAAGTCAAAATTTTTTGGTCAAAAAATTTTTGACCTCAAAATGTCATAAAAAACGTCATAGTTTAGTAAGGCGTTTTTTTTCGGCCAAAAAAAGTCAAAAAAATTTTTGACCTCAAAATAAAAAACGTCATAGTATAGTAAGGCGTCAAAATCGGCCAAAAAAAGTCAAAATTTTTTTTGACCTCAAAATGTCATAAAAAACGTCATAGTATAGTAAGGCGTTTTTTTCGGCCAAAAAAAGTCGAAAAAATTTTTGACCTCAAAATGTCATAAAAAACGTCATAGTATAGCAAGGCGTTTTTTTCGGCCAAAAAAAGTCAAAAAATTTTTGACCTCAAAATGTCATAAAAAACGTCATAGTATAGTAAGGCGTTTTTTTTCGGCCAATAAAAGTAAAAAAATTTTTTGACCTCAAAATGTCATAAAAAACGTCATAGTATGGTTAGGCGTTTTTTTCGGCCAAAAAAAGTCAAAAAAAATTTTGACCTCAAAATGTCATAAAAAAACATCATAGTATAGTAAGGCGTCAAAATCGGCCAAAAAAAGTCAAAAATTTTTTTGACCTCAAAATGTCATAAAAAACGTCATAGTATAGTAAGGCGTTTTTTTCAGTCAAAAAATTTTTTGACCTCAAAGTATCATAGAAAACGTCATAGTATAGTAAGGCGTCAAAATCGGCCAAAAAAAGTCAAAAATTTTTTTGACCTCAAAATGTCATAAAAAACGTCATAGTATAGTAAGGCGTTTTTTTCGGCCAAAAAAAGTCAAAAATTTTTTGACCTCAAAATGTCATAAAAAACGTCATAGTATAGTAAGGCGTCAAAATCGGCCAAAATAAGTCAAAAAACTTTTTGACCTCAAAACGTCATAAAAAACGTCATAGTATAGTAAGGCGTCAAAATCGGCCAAAAAAAGTCAAAATTTTTTTTGACCTCAAAGTGTCATAGAAAACGTCATAGTATAGTAAGGCGTCAAAATCGGCCAAAAAAAGTCAAAAAAATTTTTGACCTCAAAATGTCATAAAAAACGTCATAGTATAGTAAGGCGTTTTTTTCGGCCAAAAAAAGTCAAAAAATTTTTTGACCTCAAAATGTCATAATAAACGTCATAGTATAGTAAGGCGTTTTTTTCGGCCAAAAAAAGTCAAAAATTTTTTTGACCTCAAAATGTCATAAAAAACGTCATAGTATAGTAAGGCGTTTTTTTCAGTCAAAAAATTTTTTGACCTCAAAGTATCATAGAAAACGTCATAGTATAGTAAGGCGTCAAAATCGGCCAAAAAAAGTCAAAAAAATTTTTGACCTCAAAATGTCATAAAAAACGTCATAGTATAGTAAGGCGTTTTTTTCGGCCAAAAAAAGTCAAAAAAATTTTTGACCTCAAAATGTCATAAAAAACGTCATAGTATAGTAAGGCGTCAAAATCGGCCAATAAAAGTAAAAAAATTTTTTGACCTCAAAATGTCATAAAAAACGTCATAGTATGGTTAGGCGTTTTTTTCGGCCAAAAAAAGTCAAAATTTTTTGGTCAAAAAATTTTTGACCTCAAAATGTCATAAAAAACGTCATAGTTTAGTAAGGCGTTTTTTTCGGCCAAAAAAAGTCAAAAAAATTTTTGACCTCAAAATGTCATAAAAAACGTCATAGTATAGTAAGGCGTTTTTTTCGGCCAAAAAAAGTCAAAATTTTTTTTGACCTCAAAATGTCATAAAAAACGTCATAGTATAGTAAGGCGTTTTTTTCGGCCAAAAAAAGTCAAAATTTTTTTTGACCTCAAAATGTCATAAAAAACGTCATAGTATAGTAAGGCGTTTTTTTCGGCAAAAAAAAGTCAACATTTTTTTTTACCTCAAAATGTCATAAAAAACATCATAGTATAGTAAGGCGTCAAAATCCGCCAAAAAAAGTCAAAAAATTTTTTGACCTCAAAATGTCATAAAAAAAGTCATAGTATAGTTCGGCGTTTTTTTCGGCCTAAAAAAGTAAAAAAAATTTTTGACCTCAAAATGTCATAAAAAACGTCATAGTATAGCAAGGCGTTTTTTTCGGCCAAAAAAAGTCAAAAAATTTTTGACCTCAAAATGTCATAAAAAACGTCATAGTATGGTAAGGCGTTTTTTTCGGCCAATAAAAGTAAAAAAATTTTTTGACCTCAAAATGTCATAAAAAACGTCATAGTATGGTTAGGCGTTTTTTTCGGCCAAAAAAAGTCAAAATTTTTTTTGACCTCAAAATGTCATAAAAAAACATCATAGTATAGTAAGGCGTCAAAATCGGCCAAAAAAAGTCAAAAATTTTTTTGACCTCAAAATGTCATAAAAAACGTCATAGTATAGTAAGGCGTTTTTTTCAGTCAAAAAATTTTTTGACCTCAAAGTATCATAGAAAACGTCATAGTATAGTAAGGCGTCAAAATCGGCCAAAAAAAGTCAAAAAAATTTTTGACCTCAAAATGTCATAAAAAACGTCATAGTATAGTAAGGCGTTTTTTTCGGACAAAAAAAGTCAAAAAATTTTTTGACCTCAAAATGTCATAAAAAACGTCATAGTATAGTAAGGCGTCAAAATCGGCCAAAAAAAGTCAACATTTTTTTTGACCTCAAAATGTCATAAAAAACGTCATAGTATAGTAAGGCGTCAAAATCGGCCAAAAAAAGTCAAAAAACTTTTTGACCTCAAAATGTCATAAAAAACGTCATAGTATAGTAAGGCGTCAAAATCGGCCAAAAAAAGTCAAAATTTTTTTTGACCTCAAAATGTCATAGAAAACGTCATAGTATAGTAAGGCGTCAAAATCGGCCAAAAAAAGTCAAAAAAATTTTTGACCTCAAAATGTCATAAAAAACGTCATAGTATAGTAAGGCGTTTTTTTCGGCCAAAAAAAGTCGGAAAAATTTTTGACCTCAAAATGTCATAAAAAACGTCATAGTATAGCAAGGCGTTTTTTCCGGCCAAAAAAAGTCAAAAAATTTTTGACCTCAAAATGTCATAAAAAACGTCATAGTATGGTTAGGCGTTTTTTTCGGCCAAAAAAAGTCAAAATTTTTTGGTCAAAAAATTTTTTGACCTCAAAATGTCATAAAAAACATCATAGTATAGTAAGGCGTCAAAATCCGCCAAAAAAAGTCAAAAAATTTTTTGACCTCAAAATGTCATAAAAAAAGTCATAGTATAGTAAGGCGTTTTTTTCTGCCTAAAAAAGTAAAAAAAATTTTTGACCTCAAAATGTCATAAAAAAACGTCATAGTATAGTAAGGCGTCAAAATCGGCCAAAAAAAGTCAAAAAAATTTTTGACCTCAAAATGTCATAAAAAAACGTCATAGTATAGTAAGGCGTCAAAATCGGCCAAAAAAAGTCAAAAAACTTTTTGACCTCAAAATGTCATAAAAAACGTCATAGTATAGTAAGGCGTCAAAATCGGCCAAAAAAGGTCAAAAAACTTTTTGACCTCAAAATGTCATAAAAAACGTCATAGTATAGTAAGGCGTCAAAATCGGCCAAAAAAAGTCAAAATTTTTTTTGACCTCAAAATGTCATAAAAAACGTCATAGTATAGTAAGGCGTTTTTTTTCGGCAAAAAAAAGTCAACATTTTTTTTGACCTCAAAATGTCATAAAAAACGTCATAGTATAGTAAGGCGTCAAAATCGGCCAAAAAAAGTCAAAAAAATTTTTGACCTCAAAATGTCATAAAAAACGTCATAGTATAGTAAGGCGTTTTTTTCGGCCAAAAAAAGTCAAAAAATTTTTGACCTCAAAATGTCATAAAAAACGTCATAGTATAGTAAGGCGTCAAAATCGGCAAAAATAAGTCAAAAAACTTTTTGACCTCAAAACGTCATAAAAAACGTCATAGTATAGTAAGGCGTCAAAATCGGCCAAAAAAAGTCAAAAATTTTTTTGACCTCAAAGTGTCATAGAAAACGTCATAGTATAGTAAGGCGTCAAAATCGGCCAAAAAAAGTCAAAAAAATTTTTGACCTCAAAATGTCATAAAAAACGTCATAGTATAGTAAGGCGTTTTTTTCGGCCAAAAAAAGTCAAAAAATTTTTTGACCTCAAAATGTCATAAAAAACGTCATAGTATAGTAAGGCGTTTTTTTCAGTCAAAAAATTTTTTGACCTCAAAGTATCATAGAAAACGTCATAGTATAGTAAGGCGTCAAAATCGGCCAAAAAAAGTCAAAAAAATTTTTGACCTCAAAATGTCATAAAAAACGTCATAGTATAGTAAGGCGTTTTTTTCGGCCAAAAAAAGTCAAAAAAAATTTTGACCTCAAAATGTCATAAAAAACGTCATAGTATAGTAAGGCGTCAAAATCGGCCAATAAAAGTAAAAAAAAAATTTTGACCTCAAAATGTCATAAAAAACGTCATAGTATGGTTAGGCGTTTTTTTCGGCCAAAAAAAGTCAAAATTTTTTGGTCAAAAAATTTTTGACCTCAAAATGTCATAAAAAACGTCATAGTTTAGTAAGGCGTTTTTTTCGGCCAAAAAAAGTCAAAAAAATTTTTGACCTCAAAATGTCATAAAAAACGTCATAGTATAGTAAGGCGTTTTTTTTCGGCCAAAAAAAGTCAAAATTTTTTTTGACCTCAAAATGTCATAAAAAACGTCATAGTATAGTAAGGCGTTTTTTTCGGCCAAAAAAAGTCAAAATTTTTTTTGACCTCAAAATGTCATAAAAAACGTCATAGTATAGTAAGGCGTTTTTTTCGGCAAAAAAAAGTCAACATTTTTTTTTACCTCAAAATGTCATAAAAAACATCATAGTATAGTAAGGCGTCAAAATCCGCCAAAAAAAGTCAAAAAATTTTTTGACCTCAAAATGTCATAAAAAAAGTCATAGTATAGTAAGGCGTTTTTTTCGGCCTAAAAAAGTAAAAAAAATTTTTGACCTCAAAATGTCATAAAAAACGTCATTAGTATAGTAAGGCGTCAAAATCGGCCAAAAAAAGTCAAAAAACTTTTTGACCTCAAAATGTCATAAAAAACGTCATAGTATAGTAAGGCGTCAAAATCGGCCAAAAAAAGTCAAAAAACTTTTTGACCTCAAAATGTCATAAAAAACGTCATAGTATAGTAAGGCGTCAAAATCGGCCAAAAAAAGTCAAAATTTTTTTTGACCTCAAAATGTCATAGAAAACGTCATAGTATATAAGGCGTCAAAATCGGCCAAAAAAAGTCAAAAAAATTTTTGACCTCAAAATGTCATAAAAAACGTCATAGTATAGTAAGGCGTTTTTTTCGGCCAAAAAAAGTCGGAAAAATTTTTGACCTCAAAATGTCATAAAAAACGTCATAGTATAGCAAGGCGTTTTTTCCGGCCAAAAAAAGTCAAAAAATTTTTGACCTCAAAATGTCATAAAAAACGTCATAGTATGGTTAGGCGTTTTTTTCGGCCAAAAAAAGTCAAAATTTTTTGGTCAAAAAATTTTTGACCTCAAAATGTCATAAAAAACGTCATAGTTTAGTAAGGCGTTTTTTTCGGCCAAAAAAAGTCAAAAAAATTTTTGACCTCAAAATGTCATAAAAAACGTCATAGTATAGTAAGGCGTCAAAATCGGCCAAAAAAAGTCAAAATTTTTTTTGACCTCAAAATGTCATAAAAAACGTCATAGTATAGTAAGGCGTTTTTTTCGGCCAAAAAAAGTCGAAAAAATTTTTGACCTCAAAATGTCATAAAAAACGTCATAGTATAGCAAGGCGTTTTTTTCGGCCAAAAAAAGTCAAAAAATTTTTGACCTCAAAATGTCATAAAAAACGTCATAGTATAGTAAGGCGTTTTTTTCGGCCAATAAAAGTAAAAAAATTTTTTGACCTCAAAATGTCATAAAAAACGTCATAGTATGGTTAGGCGTTTTTTTCGGCCAAAAAAAGTCAAAAAAAATTTTGACCTCAAAATGTCATAAATAACGTCATAGTATAGTAAGGCGTCAAAATCGGCAAAAAATAAGTCAAAAAAATTTTTGACCTCAAAATGTCATAAAAAACGTCATAGTATAGTAAGGCGTTTTTTTGGTCCTAAAAAAGTCGAAAAATTTTTTGACCTCAAAATGTCATAAAAAACATCATAGTATAGTAAGGCGTCAAAATCCGCCAAAAAAAGTCAAAAAATTTTTTGACCTCAAAATGTCATAAAAAAAGTCATAGTATAGTAAGGCGTTTTTTTCTGCCTAAAAAAGTAAAAAAAATTTTTGACCTCAAAATGTCATAAAAAAACGTCATAGTATAGTAAGGCGTCAAAATCGGCCAAAAAAAGTCAAAAAAATTTTTGACCTCAAAATGTCATAAAAAACGTCATAGTATAGTAAGGCGTCAAAATCGGCCAAAAAAAGTCAAAATTTTTTTTGACCTCAAAATGTCATAGAAAACGTCATAGTATAGTAAGGCGTCAAAATCGGCCAAAAAAAGTCAAAAAAATTTTTGACCTCAAAATGTCATAAAAAACGTCATAGTATAGTAAGGCGTTTTTTTCGGCCAAAAAAAGTCGGAAAAATTTTTGACCTCAAAATGTCATAAAAAACGTCATAGTATAGCAAGGCGATTTTTCCGGCCAAAAAAAGTCAAAAAATTTTTGACCTCAAAATGTCATAAAAAACGTCATAGTATAATAAGGCGTTTTTTTCGGCCTAAAAAAGTAAAAAAAAATTTTTGACCTCAAAATGTCATAAAAAACGTCATAGTATGGTTAGGCGTTTTTTTCGGCCAAAAAAAGTCAAAATTTTTTGGTCAAAAAATTTTTGACCTCAAAATGTCATAAAAAACGTCATAGTATAGTAAGGAGTTTTTTTCGGCCAAAAAAAGTCAAAAATTTTTTTGACCTCAAAATGTCATAAAAAACGTCATAGTATAGTAAGGCGTCAAAATCGGCCAAAAAAGGTCAAAAAACTTTTTGACCTCAAAATGTCATAAAAAACGTCATAGTATAGTAAGGCGTCAAAATCGGCCAAAAAAAGTCAAAAAACTTTTTGACCTCAAAATGTCATAGAAAACGTCATAGTATAGTAAGGCGTCAAAATCGGCCAAAAAAGGTCAAAAAACTTTTTGACCTCAAAATGTCATAAAAAACGTCATAGTATAGTAAGGCGTCAAAATCGGCCAAAAAAAGTCAAAAAACTTTTTGACCTCAAAATGTCATAAAAAACGTCATAGTATGGTTAGGCGTTTTTTTTCTGCCTAAAAAAGTAAAAAAAATTTTTGACCTCAAAATGTCATAAAAAAACGTCATAGTATAGTAAGGCGTCAAAATCGGCCAAAAAAAGTCAAAAAAATTTTTGACCTCAAAATGTCATAAAAAACGTCATAGTATAGTAAGGCGTCAAAATCGGCCAAAAAAAGTCAAAATTTTTTTTGACCTCAAAATGTCATAGAAAACGTCATAGTATAGTAAGGCGTCAAAATCGGCCAAAAAAAGTCAAAAAAATTTTTGACCTCAAAATGTCATAAAAAACGTCATAGTATAGTAAGGCGTTTTTTTCGGCCAAAAAAAGTCGGAAAAATTTTTGACCTCAAAATGTCATAAAAAACGTCATAGTATAGCAAGGCGTTTTTTCCGGCCAAAAAAAGTCAAAAAATTTTTGACCTCAAAATGTCATAAAAAACGTCATAGTATGGTTAGGCGTTTTTTTCGGCCAAAAAAAGTCAAAATTTTTTGGTCAAAAAATTTTTGACCTCAAAATGTCATAAAAAACGTCATAGTTTAGTAAGGCGTTTTTTTCGGCCAAAAAAAGTCAAAAAAATTTTTGACCTCAAAATGTCATAAAAAACGTCATAGTATAGTAAGGCGTCAAAATCGGCCAAAAAAAGTCAAAATTTTTTTTGACCTCAAAATGTCATAAAAAACGTCATAGTATAGTAAGGCGTTTTTTTCGGCCAAAAAAAGTCGAAAAAATTTTTGACCTCAAAATGTCATAAAAAACGTCATAGTATAGCAAGGCGTTTTTTTCGGCCAAAAAAAGTCAAAAAATTTTTGACCTCAAAATGTCATAAAAAACGTCATAGTATAGTAAGGCGTTTTTTTCGGCCAATAAAAGTAAAAAAATTTTTTGACCTCAAAATGTCATAAAAAACGTCATAGTATGGTTAGGCGTTTTTTTCGGCCAAAAAAAGTCAAAAAAAATTTTGACCTCAAAATGTCATAAATAACGTCATAGTATAGTAAGGCGTCAAAATCGGCAAAAAATAAGTCAAAAAAATTTTTGACCTCAAAATGTCATAAAAAACGTCATAGTATAGTAAGGCGTTTTTTTGGTCCTAAAAAAGTCGAAAAATTTTTTGACCTCAAAATGTCATAAAAAACATCATAGTATAGTAAGGCGTCAAAATCCGCCAAAAAAAGTCAAAAAATTTTTTGACCTCAAAATGTCATAAAAAAAGTCATAGTATAGTAAGGCGTTTTTTTCTGCCTAAAAAAGTAAAAAAAATTTTTGACCTCAAAATGTCATAAAAAAACGTCATAGTATAGTAAGGCGTCAAAATCGGCCAAAAAAAGTCAAAAAAATTTTTGACCTCAAAATGTCATAAAAAACGTCATAGTATAGTAAGGCGTCAAAATCGGCCAAAAAAAGTCAAAATTTTTTTTGACCTCAAAATGTCATAGAAAACGTCATAGTATAGTAAGGCGTCAAAATCGGCCAAAAAAAGTCAAAAAAATTTTTGACCTCAAAATGTCATAAAAAACGTCATAGTATAGTAAGGCGTTTTTTTCGGCCAAAAAAAGTCGGAAAAATTTTTGACCTCAAAATGTCATAAAAAACGTCATAGTATAGCAAGGCGTTTTTTCCGGCCAAAAAAAGTCAAAAAATTTTTGACCTCAAAATGTCATAAAAAACGTCATAGTATAATAAGGCGTTTTTTTCGGCCTAAAAAAGTAAAAAAAAATTTTTGACCTCAAAATGTCATAAAAAACGTCATAGTATGGTTAGGCGTTTTTTTCGGCCAAAAAAAGTCAAAATTTTTTGGTCAAAAAATTTTTGACCTCAAAATGTCATAAAAAACGTCATAGTATAGTAAGGAGTTTTTTTCGGCCAAAAAAAGTCAAAAATTTTTTTGACCTCAAAATGTCATAAAAAACGTCATAGTATAGTAAGGCGTCAAAATCGGCCAAAAAAGGTCAAAAAACTTTTTGACCTCAAAATGTCATAAAAAACGTCATAGTATAGTAAGGCGTCAAAATCGGCCAAAAAAAGTCAAAATTTTTTTTGACCTCAAAATGTCATAAAAAACGTCATAGTATAGTAAGGCGTTTTTTTTCGGCAAAAAAAAGTCAACATTTTTTTTGACCTCAAAATGTCATAAAAAACGTCATAGTATAGTAAGGCGTCAAAATCGGCCAAAAAAAGTCAAAAAAATTTTTGACCTCAAAATGTCATAAAAAACGTCATAGTATAGTAAGGCGTTTTTTTCGGCCAAAAAAAGTCAAAAATTTTTTGACCTCAAAATGTCATAAAAAACGTCATAGTATAGTAAGGCGTCAAAATCGGCCAAAATAAGTCAAAAAACTTTTTGACCTCAAAACGTCATAAAAAACGTCATAGTATAGTAAGGCGTTTTTTTCGGCCAAAAAAAGTCAAAAAAAATTTTGACCTCAAAATGTCATAAAAAACGTCATAGTATAGTAAGGCGTCAAAATCGGCCAATAAAAGTAAAAAAATTTTTTGACCTCAAAATGTCATAAAAAACGTCATAGTATGGTTAGGCGTTTTTTTCGGCCAAAAAAAGTCAAAATTTTTTGGTCAAAAAATTTTTGACCTCAAAATGTCATAAAAAACGTCATAGTTTAGTAAGGCGTTTTTTTCGGCCAAAAAAAGTCAAAAAAATTTTTGACCTCAAAATGTCATAAAAAACGTCATAGTATAGTAAGGCGTTTTTTTCGGCCAAAAAAAGTCAAAATTTTTTTTGACCTCAAAATGTCATAAAAAACGTCATAGTATAGTAAGGCGTTTTTTTCGGCAAAAAAAAGTCAACATTTTTTTTTACCTCAAAATGTCATAAAAAACATCATAGTATAGTAAGGCGTCAAAATCCGCCAAAAAAAGTCAAAAAATTTTTTGACCTCAAAATGTCATAAAAAAAGTCATAGTATAGTAAGGCGTTTTTTTCGGCCTAAAAAAGTAAAAAAAATTTTTGACCTCAAAATGTCATAAAAAACGTCATAGTATAGTAAGGCGTCAAAATCGGCCAAAAAAAGTCAAAAAAATTTTTGACCTCAAAATGTCATAAAAAACGTCATAGTATAGTAAGGCGTTTTTTTCGGCCAAAAAAAGTCAAAAAATTTTTTGACCTCAAAATGTCATAAAAAACGTCATAGTATAGTAAGGCGTTTTTTTCGGCCAAAAAAAGTCAAAAATTTTTTTGACCTCAAAATGTCATAAAAAACGTCATAGTATAGTAAGGCGTTTTTTTCAGTCAAAAAATTTTTTGACCTCAAAGTATCATAGAAAACGTCATAGTATAGTAAGGCGTCAAAATCGGCCAAAAAAAGTCAAAAAAATTTTTGACCTCAAAATGTCATAAAAAACGTCATAGTATAGTAAGGCGTTTTTTTCGGCCAAAAAAAGTCAAAAAAAATTTTGACCTCAAAATGTCATAAAAAACGTCATAGTATAGTAAGGCGTCAAAATCGGCCAATAAAAGTAAAAAAATTTTTTGACCTCAAAATGTCATAAAAAACGTCATAGTATGGTTAGGCGTTTTTTTCGGCCAAAAAAAGTCAAAATTTTTTGGTCAAAAAATTTTTGACCTCAAAATGTCATAAAAAACGTCATAGTTTAGTAAGGCGTTTTTTTCGGCCAAAAAAAGTCAAAAAAATTTTTGACCTCAAAATGTCATAAAAAACGTCATAGTATAGTAAGGCGTTTTTTTCGGCCAAAAAAAGTCAAAATTTTTTTTGACCTCAAAATGTCATAAAAAACGTCATAGTATAGTAAGGCGTTTTTTTCGGCCAAAAAAAGTCAAAATTTTTTTTGACCTCAAAATGTCATAAAAAACGTCATAGTATAGTAAGGCGTTTTTTTCGGCAAAAAAAAGTCAACATTTTTTTTTACCTCAAAATGTCATAAAAAACATCATAGTATAGTAAGGCGTCAAAATCCGCCAAAAAAAGTCAAAAAATTTTTTGACCTCAAAATGTCATAAAAAAAGTCATAGTATAGTAAGGCGTTTTTTTCGGCCTAAAAAAGTAAAAAAAATTTTTGACCTCAAAATGTCATAAAAAACGTCATAGTATAGTAAGGCGTCAAAATCGGCCAAAAAAAGTCAAAAAACTTTTTGACCTCAAAATGTCATAAAAAACGTCATAGTATAGTAAGGCGTCAAAATCGGCCAAAAAAAGTCAAAATTTTTTTTGACCTCAAAATGTCATAGAAAACGTCATAGTATAGTAAGGCGTCAAAATCGGCCAAAAAAAGTCAAAAAAATTTTTGACCTCAAAATGTCATAAAAAACGTCATAGTATAGTAAGGCGTTTTTTTCGGCCAAAAAAAGTCGGAAAAATTTTTGACCTCAAAATGTCATAAAAAACGTCATAGTATAGCAAGGCGTTTTTTCCGGCCAAAAAAAGTCAAAAAATTTTTGACCTCAAAATGTCATAAAAAACGTCATAGTATGGTTAGGCGTTTTTTTCGGCCAAAAAAAGTCAAAATTTTTTGGTCAAAAAATTTTTGACCTCAAAATGTCATAAAAAACGTCATAGTTTAGTAAGGCGTTTTTTTCGGCCAAAAAAAGTCAAAAAAATTTTTGACCTCAAAATGTCATAAAAAACGTCATAGTATAGTAAGGCGTCAAAATCGGCCAAAAAAAGTCAAAATTTTTTTTGACCTCAAAATGTCATAAAAAACGTCATAGTATAGTAAGGCGTTTTTTTCGGCCAAAAAAAGTCGAAAAAATTTTTGACCTCAAAATGTCATAAAAAACGTCATAGTATAGCAAGGCGTTTTTTTCGGCCAAAAAAAGTCAAAAAATTTTTGACCTCAAAATGTCATAAAAAACGTCATAGTATAGTAAGGCGTTTTTTTCGGCCAATAAAAGTAAAAAAATTTTTTGACCTCAAAATGTCATAAAAAACGTCATAGTATGGTTAGGCGTTTTTTTCGGCCAAAAAAAGTCAAAAAAAATTTTGACCTCAAAATGTCATAAAAAAACATCATAGTATAGTAAGGCGTCAAAATCGGCCAAAAAAAGTCAAAAATTTTTTTGACCTCAAAATGTCATAAAAAACGTCATAGTATAGTAAGGCGTTTTTTTCAGTCAAAAAATTTTTTGACCTCAAAGTATCATAGAAAACGTCATAGTATAGTAAGGCGTCAAAATCGGCCAAAAAAAGTCAAAAATTTTTTTGACCTCAAAATGTCATAAAAAACGTCATAGTATAGTAAGGCGTTTTTTTCGGCCAAAAAAAGTCAAAAATTTTTTGACCTCAAAATGTCATAAAAAACGTCATAGTATAGTAAGGCGTCAAAATCGGCCAAAATAAGTCAAAAAACTTTTTGACCTCAAAACGTCATAAAAAACGTCATAGTATAGTAAGGCGTCAAAATCGGCCAAAAAAAGTCAAAATTTTTTTTGACCTCAAAGTGTCATAGAAAACGTCATAGTATAGTAAGGCGTCAAAATCGGCCAAAAAAAGTCAAAAAAATTTTTGACCTCAAAATGTCATAAAAAACGTCATAGTATAGTAAGGCGTTTTTTTCGGCCAAAAAAAGTCAAAAAATTTTTTGACCTCAAAATGTCATAATAAACGTCATAGTATAGTAAGGCGTTTTTTTCGGCCAAAAAAAGTCAAAAATTTTTTTGACCTCAAAATGTCATAAAAAACGTCATAGTATAGTAAGGCGTTTTTTTCAGTCAAAAAATTTTTTGACCTCAAAGTATCATAGAAAACGTCATAGTATAGTAAGGCGTCAAAATCGGCCAAAAAAAGTCAAAAAAATTTTTGACCTCAAAATGTCATAAAAAACGTCATAGTATAGTAAGGCGTTTTTTTCGGCCAAAAAAAGTCAAAAAAATTTTTGACCTCAAAATGTCATAAAAAACGTCATAGTATAGTAAGGCGTCAAAATCGGCCAATAAAAGTAAAAAAATTTTTTGACCTCAAAATGTCATAAAAAACGTCATAGTATGGTTAGGCGTTTTTTTCGGCCAAAAAAAGTCAAAATTTTTTGGTCAAAAAATTTTTGACCTCAAAA
This sequence comes from Toxotes jaculatrix, assembly GCF_017976425.1. Taxonomy (NCBI): domain Eukaryota; kingdom Metazoa; phylum Chordata; class Actinopteri; family Toxotidae; genus Toxotes; species Toxotes jaculatrix. The sequence continues at coordinate 30,967,412 of NC_054395.1, read as the reverse complement.
TGTCATAAAAAACGTCATAGTTTAGTAAGGCGTTTTTTTCGGCCAAAAAAAGTCAAAAAAATTTTTGACCTCAAAATGTCATAAAAAACGTCATAGTATAGTAAGGCGTTTTTTTCGGCCAAAAAAAGTCAAAATTTTTTTTGACCTCAAAATGTCATAAAAAACGTCATAGTATAGTAAGGCGTTTTTTTCGGCCAAAAAAAGTCAAAATTTTTTTTGACCTCAAAATGTCATAAAAAACGTCATAGTATAGTAAGGCGTTTTTTTCGGCAAAAAAAAGTCAACATTTTTTTTTACCTCAAAATGTCATAAAAAACATCATAGTATAGTAAGGCGTCAAAATCCGCCAAAAAAAGTCAAAAAATTTTTTGACCTCAAAATGTCATAAAAAAAGTCATAGTATAGTTCGGCGTTTTTTTTCGGCCTAAAAAAGTAAAAAAAATTTTTGACCTCAAAATGTCATAAAAAACGTCATAGTATAGCAAGGCGTTTTTTTCGGCCAAAAAAAGTCAAAAAATTTTTGACCTCAAAATGTCATAAAAAACGTCATAGTATGGTAAGGCGTTTTTTTCGGCCAATAAAAGTAAAAAAATTTTTTGACCTCAAAATGTCATAAAAAACGTCATAGTATGGTTAGGCGTTTTTTTCGGCCAAAAAAAGTCAAAATTTTTTTTGACCTCAAAATGTCATAAAAAAACATCATAGTATAGTAAGGCGTCAAAATCGGCCAAAAAAAGTCAAAAATTTTTTTGACCTCAAAATGTCATAAAAAACGTCATAGTATAGTAAGGCGTTTTTTTCAGTCAAAAAATTTTTTGACCTCAAAGTATCATAGAAAACGTCATAGTATAGTAAGGCGTCAAAATCGGCCAAAAAAAGTCAAAAAAATTTTTGACCTCAAAATGTCATAAAAAACGTCATAGTATAGTAAGGCGTTTTTTTCGGACAAAAAAAGTCAAAAAATTTTTTGACCTCAAAATGTCATAAAAAACGTCATAGTATAGTAAGGCGTCAAAATCGGCCAAAAAAAGTCAACATTTTTTTTGACCTCAAAATGTCATAAAAAACGTCATAGTATAGTAAGGCGTCAAAATCGGCCAAAAAAAGTCAAAAAACTTTTTGACCTCAAAATGTCATAAAAAACGTCATAGTATAGTAAGGCGTCAAAATCGGCCAAAAAAAGTCAAAATTTTTTTTGACCTCAAAATGTCATAGAAAACGTCATAGTATAGTAAGGCGTCAAAATCGGCCAAAAAAAGTCAAAAAAATTTTTGACCTCAAAATGTCATAAAAAACGTCATAGTATAGTAAGGCGTTTTTTTTCGGCCAAAAAAAGTCGGAAAAATTTTTGACCTCAAAATGTCATAAAAAACGTCATAGTATAGCAAGGCGTTTTTTCCGGCCAAAAAAAGTCAAAAAATTTTTGACCTCAAAATGTCATAAAAAACGTCATAGTATGGTTAGGCGTTTTTTTCGGCCAAAAAAAGTCAAAATTTTTTGGTCAAAAAATTTTTTGACCTCAAAATGTCATAAAAAACATCATAGTATAGTAAGGCGTCAAAATCCGCCAAAAAAAGTCAAAAAATTTTTTGACCTCAAAATGTCATAAAAAAAGTCATAGTATAGTAAGGCGTTTTTTTCTGCCTAAAAAAGTAAAAAAAATTTTTGACCTCAAAATGTCATAAAAAAACGTCATAGTATAGTAAGGCGTCAAAATCGGCCAAAAAAAGTCAAAAAAATTTTTGACCTCAAAATGTCATAAAAAAACGTCATAGTATAGTAAGGCGTCAAAATCGGCCAAAAAAAGTCAAAAAACTTTTTGACCTCAAAATGTCATAAAAAACGTCATAGTATAGTAAGGCGTCAAAATCGGCCAAAAAAGGTCAAAAAACTTTTTGACCTCAAAATGTCATAAAAAACGTCATAGTATAGTAAGGCGTCAAAATCGGCCAAAAAAAGTCAAAATTTTTTTTGACCTCAAAATGTCATAAAAAACGTCATAGTATAGTAAGGCGTTTTTTTTCGGCAAAAAAAAGTCAACATTTTTTTTGACCTCAAAATGTCATAAAAAACGTCATAGTATAGTAAGGCGTCAAAATCGGCCAAAAAAAGTCAAAAAAATTTTTGACCTCAAAATGTCATAAAAAACGTCATAGTATAGTAAGGCGTTTTTTTCGGCCAAAAAAAGTCAAAAAATTTTTGACCTCAAAATGTCATAAAAAACGTCATAGTATAGTAAGGCGTCAAAATCGGCAAAAATAAGTCAAAAAACTTTTTGACCTCAAAACGTCATAAAAAACGTCATAGTATAGTAAGGCGTCAAAATCGGCCAAAAAAAGTCAAAAATTTTTTTGACCTCAAAGTGTCATAGAAAACGTCATAGTATAGTAAGGCGTCAAAATCGGCCAAAAAAAGTCAAAAAAATTTTTGACCTCAAAATGTCATAAAAAACGTCATAGTATAGTAAGGCGTTTTTTTCGGCCAAAAAAAGTCAAAAAATTTTTTGACCTCAAAATGTCATAAAAAACGTCATAGTATAGTAAGGCGTTTTTTTCGGCCAAAAAAAGTCAAAAATTTTTTTGACCTCAAAATGTCATAAAAAACGTCATAGTATAGTAAGGCGTTTTTTTCAGTCAAAAAATTTTTTGACCTCAAAGTATCATAGAAAACGTCATAGTATAGTAAGGCGTCAAAATCGGCCAAAAAAAGTCAAAAAAATTTTTGACCTCAAAATGTCATAAAAAACGTCATAGTATAGTAAGGCGTTTTTTTCGGCCAAAAAAAGTCAAAAAAAATTTTGACCTCAAAATGTCATAAAAAACGTCATAGTATAGTAAGGCGTCAAAATCGGCCAATAAAAGTAAAAAAATTTTTTGACCTCAAAATGTCATAAAAAACGTCATAGTATGGTTAGGCGTTTTTTTCGGCCAAAAAAAGTCAAAATTTTTTGGTCAAAAAATTTTTGACCTCAAAATGTCATAAAAAACGTCATAGTTTAGTAAGGCGTTTTTTTCGGCCAAAAAAAGTCAAAAAAATTTTTGACCTCAAAATGTCATAAAAAACGTCATAGTATAGTAAGGCGTTTTTTTCGGCCAAAAAAAGTCGGAAAAATTTTTGACCTCAAAATGTCATAAAAAACGTCATAGTATAGCAAGGCGTTTTTTCCGGCCAAAAAAAGTCAAAAAATTTTTGACCTCAAAATGTCATAAAAAACGTCATAGTATGGTTAGGCGTTTTTTTCGGCCAAAAAAAGTCAAAATTTTTTGGTCAAAAAATTTTTGACCTCAAAATGTCATAAAAAACGTCATAGTTTAGTAAGGCGTTTTTTTCGGCCAAAAAAAGTCAAAAAAATTTTTGACCTCAAAATGTCATAAAAAACGTCATAGTATAGTAAGGCGTCAAAATCGGCCAAAAAAAGTCAAAATTTTTTTTGACCTCAAAATGTCATAAAAAACGTCATAGTATAGTAAGGCGTTTTTTTCGGCCAAAAAAAGTCGAAAAAATTTTTGACCTCAAAATGTCATAAAAAACGTCATAGTATAGCAAGGCGTTTTTTTCGGCCAAAAAAAGTCAAAAAATTTTTGACCTCAAAATGTCATAAAAAACGTCATAGTATAGTAAGGCGTTTTTTTCGGCCAATAAAAGTAAAAAAATTTTTTGACCTCAAAATGTCATAAAAAACGTCATAGTATGGTTAGGCGTTTTTTTCGGCCAAAAAAAGTCAAAAAAAATTTTGACCTCAAAATGTCATAAAAAAACATCATAGTATAGTAAGGCGTCAAAATCGGCCAAAAAAAGTCAAAAATTTTTTTGACCTCAAAATGTCATAAAAAACGTCATAGTATAGTAAGGCGTTTTTTTCAGTCAAAAAATTTTTTGACCTCAAAGTATCATAGAAAACGTCATAGTATAGTAAGGCGTCAAAATCGGCCAAAAAAAGTCAAAAATTTTTTTGACCTCAAAATGTCATAAAAAACGTCATAGTATAGTAAGGCGTTTTTTTCGGCCAAAAAAAGTCAAAAATTTTTTGACCTCAAAATGTCATAAAAAACGTCATAGTATAGTAAGGCGTCAAAATCGGCCAAAATAAGTCAAAAAACTTTTTGACCTCAAAACGTCATAAAAAACGTCATAGTATAGTAAGGCGTCAAAATCGGCCAAAAAAAGTCAAAATTTTTTTTGACCTCAAAGTGTCATAGAAAACGTCATAGTATAGTAAGGCGTCAAAATCGGCCAAAAAAAGTCAAAAAAATTTTTGACCTCAAAATGTCATAAAAAACGTCATAGTATAGTAAGGCGTTTTTTTCGGCCAAAAAAAGTCAAAAAATTTTTTGACCTCAAAATGTCATAATAAACGTCATAGTATAGTAAGGCGTTTTTTTCGGCCAAAAAAAGTCAAAAATTTTTTTGACCTCAAAATGTCATAAAAAACGTCATAGTATAGTAAGGCGTTTTTTTCAGTCAAAAAATTTTTTGACCTCAAAGTATCATAGAAAACGTCATAGTATAGTAAGGCGTCAAAATCGGCCAAAAAAAGTCAAAAAAATTTTTGACCTCAAAATGTCATAAAAAACGTCATAGTATAGTAAGGCGTTTTTTTCGGCCAAAAAAAGTCAAAAAAATTTTTGACCTCAAAATGTCATAAAAAACGTCATAGTATAGTAAGGCGTCAAAATCGGCCAATAAAAGTAAAAAAATTTTTTGACCTCAAAATGTCATAAAAAACGTCATAGTATGGTTAGGCGTTTTTTTCGGCCAAAAAAAGTCAAAATTTTTTGGTCAAAAAATTTTTGACCTCAAAATGTCATAAAAAACGTCATAGTTTAGTAAGGCGTTTTTTTCGGCCAAAAAAAGTCAAAAAAATTTTTGACCTCAAAATGTCATAAAAAACGTCATAGTATAGTAAGGCGTTTTTTTCGGCCAAAAAAAGTCAAAATTTTTTTTGACCTCAAAATGTCATAAAAAACGTCATAGTATAGTAAGGCGTTTTTTTCGGCCAAAAAAAGTCAAAATTTTTTTTGACCTCAAAATGTCATAAAAAACGTCATAGTATAGTAAGGCGTTTTTTTCGGCAAAAAAAAGTCAACATTTTTTTTTACCTCAAAATGTCATAAAAAACATCATAGTATAGTAAGGCGTCAAAATCCGCCAAAAAAAGTCAAAAAATTTTTTGACCTCAAAATGTCATAAAAAAAGTCATAGTATAGTTCGGCGTTTTTTTCGGCCTAAAAAAGTAAAAAAAATTTTTGACCTCAAAATGTCATAAAAAACGTCATAGTATAGTAAGGCGTCAAAATCGGCCAAAAAAAGTCAAAAAACTTTTTGACCTCAAAATGTCATAAAAAACGTCATAGTATAGTAAGGCGTTTTTTTGGTCCTAAAAAAGTCGAAAAATTTTTTGACCTCAAAATGTCATAAAAAACATCATAGTATAGTAAGGCGTCAAAATCCGCCAAAAAAAGTCAAAAAATTTTTTGACCTCAAAATGTCATAAAAAAAGTCATAGTATAGTAAGGCGTTTTTTTCTGCCTAAAAAAGTAAAAAAAATTTTTGACCTCAAAATGTCATAAAAAAACGTCATAGTATAGTAAGGCGTCAAAATCGGCCAAAAAAAGTCAAAAAAATTTTTGACCTCAAAATGTCATAAAAAAACGTCATAGTATAGTAAGGCGTCAAAATCGGCCAAAAAAAGTCAAAAAACTTTTTGACCTCAAAATGTCATAAAAAACGTCATAGTATAGTAAGGCGTCAAAATCGGCCAAAAAAGGTCAAAAAACTTTTTGACCTCAAAATGTCATAAAAAACGTCATAGTATAGTAAGGCGTCAAAATCGGCCAAAAAAAGTCAAAATTTTTTTTGACCTCAAAATGTCATAAAAAACGTCATAGTATAGTAAGGCGTTTTTTTTTCGGCAAAAAAAAGTCAACATTTTTTTTGACCTCAAAATGTCATAAAAAACGTCATAGTATAGTAAGGCGTCAAAATCGGCCAAAAAAAGTCAAAAAAATTTTTGACCTCAAAATGTCATAAAAAACGTCATAGTATAGTAAGGCGTTTTTTTCGGCCAAAAAAAGTCAAAAAATTTTTGACCTCAAAATGTCATAAAAAACGTCATAGTATAGTAAGGCGTCAAAATCGGCAAAAATAAGTCAAAAAACTTTTTGACCTCAAAACGTCATAAAAAACGTCATAGTATAGTAAGGCGTCAAAATCGGCCAAAAAAAGTCAAAAATTTTTTTGACCTCAAAGTGTCATAGAAAACGTCATAGTATAGTAAGGCGTCAAAATCGGCCAAAAAAAGTCAAAAAAATTTTTGACCTCAAAATGTCATAAAAAACGTCATAGTATAGTAAGGCGTTTTTTTCGGCCAAAAAAAGTCAAAAAATTTTTTGACCTCAAAATGTCATAAAAAACGTCATAGTATAGTAAGGCGTTTTTTTCGGCCAAAAAAAGTCAAAAATTTTTTTGACCTCAAAATGTCATAAAAAACGTCATAGTATAGTAAGGCGTTTTTTTCAGTCAAAAAATTTTTTGACCTCAAAGTATCATAGAAAACGTCATAGTATAGTAAGGCGTCAAAATCGGCCAAAAAAAGTCAAAAAAATTTTTGACCTCAAAATGTCATAAAAAACGTCATAGTATAGTAAGGCGTTTTTTTCGGCCAAAAAAAGTCAAAAAAAATTTTGACCTCAAAATGTCATAAAAAACGTCATAGTATAGTAAGGCGTCAAAATCGGCCAATAAAAGTAAAAAAATTTTTTGACCTCAAAATGTCATAAAAAACGTCATAGTATGGTTAGGCGTTTTTTTCGGCCAAAAAAAGTCAAAATTTTTTGGTCAAAAAATTTTTGACCTCAAAATGTCATAAAAAACGTCATAGTTTAGTAAGGCGTTTTTTTCGGCCAAAAAAAGTCAAAAAAATTTTTGACCTCAAAATGTCATAAAAAACGTCATAGTATAGTAAGGCGTTTTTTTTCGGCCAAAAAAAGTCAAAATTTTTTTTGACCTCAAAATGTCATAAAAAACGTCATAGTATAGTAAGGCGTTTTTTTCGGCCAAAAAAAGTCAAAATTTTTTTTGACCTCAAAATGTCATAAAAAACGTCATAGTATAGTAAGGCGTTTTTTTCGGCAAAAAAAAGTCAACATTTTTTTTTACCTCAAAATGTCATAAAAAACATCATAGTATAGTAAGGCGTCAAAATCCGCCAAAAAAAGTCAAAAAATTTTTTGACCTCAAAATGTCATAAAAAAAGTCATAGTATAGTAAGGCGTTTTTTTCGGCCTAAAAAAGTAAAAAAAATTTTTGACCTCAAAATGTCATAAAAAACGTCATAGTATAGTAAGGCGTCAAAATCGGCCAAAAAAAGTCAAAAAACTTTTTGACCTCAAAATGTCATAAAAAACGTCATAGTATAGTAAGGCGTTTTTTTGGTCCTAAAAAAGTCGAAAAATTTTTTGACCTCAAAATGTCATAAAAAACATCATAGTATAGTAAGGCGTCAAAATCCGCCAAAAAAAGTCAAAAAATTTTTTGACCTCAAAATGTCATAAAAAAAGTCATAGTATAGTAAGGCGTTTTTTTCTGCCTAAAAAAGTAAAAAAAATTTTTGACCTCAAAATGTCATAAAAAAACGTCATAGTATAGTAAGGCGTCAAAATCGGCCAAAAAAAGTCAAAAAACTTTTTGACCTCAAAATGTCATAAAAAACGTCATAGTATAGTAAGGCGTCAAAATCGGCCAAAAAAAGTCAAAATTTTTTTTGACCTCAAAATGTCATAGAAAACGTCATAGTATAGTAAGGCGTCAAAATCGGCCAAAAAAAGTCAAAAAAATTTTTGACCTCAAAATGTCATAAAAAACGTCATAGTATAGTAAGGCGTTTTTTTCGGCCAAAAAAAGTCGGAAAAATTTTTGACCTCAAAATGTCATAAAAAACGTCATAGTATAGCAAGGCGTTTTTTCCGGCCAAAAAAAGTCAAAAAATTTTTGACCTCAAAATGTCATAAAAAACGTCATAGTATAGTAAGGCGTTTTTTTTCGGCCTAAAAAAGTAAAAAAAAATTTTTTGACCTCAAAATGTCATAAAAAACGTCATAGTATGGTTAGGCGTTTTTTTCGGCCAAAAAAAGTCAAAATTTTTTGGTCAAAAAATTTTTGACCTCAAAATGTCATAAAAAACGTCATAGTTTAGTAAGGCGTTTTTTTCGGCCAAAAAAAGTCAAAAAAATTTTTGACCTCAAAATGTCATAAAAAACGTCATAGTATAGTAAGGCGTTTTTTTCGGCCAAAAAAAGTCAAAATTTTTTTTGACCTCAAAATGTCATAAAAAACGTCATAGTATAGTAAGGCGTTTTTTTCGGCAAAAAAAAGTCAACATTTTTTTTTACCTCAAAATGTCATAAAAAACATCATAGTATAGTAAGGCGTCAAAATCCGCCAAAAAAAGTCAAAAAATTTTTTGACCTCAAAATGTCATAAAAAAATTCATAGTATAGTAAGGCGTTTTTTTCGGCCTAAAAAAGTAAAAAAAATTTTTGACCTCAAAATGTCATAAAAAACGTCATAGTATAGTAAGGCGTCAAAATCGGCCAAAAAAAGTCAAAAAAATTTTTGACCTCAAAATGTCATAAAAAACGTCATAGTATAGTAAGGCGTTTTTTTCGGCCAAAAAAAGTCAAAAAATTTTTTGACCTCAAAATGTCATAAAAAACGTCATAGTATAGTAAGGCGTTTTTTTCGGCCAAAAAAAGTCAAAAATTTTTTTGACCTCAAAATGTCATAAAAAACGTCATAGTATAGTAAGGCGTTTTTTTCAGTCAAAAAATTTTTTGACCTCAAAGTATCATAGAAAACGTCATAGTATAGTAAGGCGTCAAAATCGGCCAAAAAAAGTCAAAAAAATTTTTGACCTCAAAATGTCATAAAAAACGTCATAGTATAGTAAGGCGTTTTTTTCGGCCAAAAAAAGTCAAAAAAAATTTTGACCTCAAAATGTCATAAAAAACGTCATAGTATAGTAAGGCGTCAAAATCGGCCAATAAAAGTAAAAAAATTTTTTGACCTCAAAATGTCATAAAAAACGTCATAGTATGGTTAGGCGTTTTTTTCGGCCAAAAAAAGTCAAAATTTTTTGGTCAAAAAATTTTTGACCTCAAAATGTCATAAAAAACGTCATAGTTTAGTAAGGCGTTTTTTTCGGCCAAAAAAAGTCAAAATTTTTTTTGACCTCAAAATGTCATAAAAAACGTCATAGTATAGTAAGGCGTTTTTTTCGGCCAAAAAAAGTCAAAATTTTTTTTGACCTCAAAATGTCATAAAAAACGTCATAGTATAGTAAGGCGTTTTTTTCGGCAAAAAAAAGTCAACATTTTTTTTTACCTCAAAATGTCATAAAAAACATCATAGTATAGTAAGGCGTCAAAATCCGCCAAAAAAAGTCAAAAAATTTTTTGACCTCAAAATGTCATAAAAAAAGTCATAGTATAGTAAGGCGTTTTTTTCGGCCAAAAAAAGTCAAAATTTTTTTTGACCTCAAAATGTCATAAAAAACGTCATAGTATAGTAAGGCGTTTTTTTCGGCAAAAAAAAGTCAACATTTTTTTTTACCTCAAAATGTCATAAAAAACATCATAGTATAGTAAGGCGTCAAAATCCGCCAAAAAAAGTCAAAAAATTTTTTGACCTCAAAATGTCATAAAAAAAGTCATAGTATAGTAAGGCGTTTTTTTCGGCCTAAAAAAGTAAAAAAAATTTTTGACCTCAAAATGTCATAAAAAACGTCATAGTATAGTAAGGCGTTTTTTTCGGCCAAAAAAAGTCGGAAAAATTTTTGACCTCAAAATGTCATAAAAAACGTCATAGTATAGCAAGGCGTTTTTTCCGGCCAAAAAAAGTCAAAAAATTTTTGACCTCAAAATGTCATAAAAAACGTCATAGTATAGTAAGGCGTTTTTTTTCGGCCAAAAAAAGTCAAAATTTTTTTTGACCTCAAAATGTCATAAAAAACGTCATAGTATAGTAAGGCGTTTTTTTCGGCAAAAAAAAGTCAACATTTTTTTTTACCTCAAAATGTCATAAAAAACATCATAGTATAGTAAGGCGTCAAAATCCGCCAAAAAAAGTCAAAAAATTTTTTGACCTCAAAATGTCATAAAAAAAGTCATAGTATAGTAAGGCGTTTTTTTCGGCCTAAAAAAGTAAAAAAAATTTTTGACCTCAAAATGTCATAAAAAACGTCATAGTATAGTAAGGCGTTTTTTTCGGCCAAAAAAAGTCGGAAAAATTTTTGACCTCAAAATGTCATAAAAAACGTCATAGTATAGCAAGGCGTTTTTTCCGGCCAAAAAAAGTCAAAAAATTTTTGACCTCAAAATGTCATAAAAAACGTCATAGTATAGTAAGGCGTTTTTTTCGGCCTAAAAAAGTAAAAAAAAATTTTTTGACCTCAAAATGTCATAAAAAACGTCATAGTATGGTTAGGCGTTTTTTTCGGCCAAAAAAAGTCAAAATTTTTTGGTCAAAAAATTTTTGACCTCAAAATGTCATAAAAAACGTCATAGTTTAGTAAGGCGTTTTTTTCGGCCAAAAAAAGTCAAAAAAATTTTTGACCTCAAAATGTCATAAAAAACGTCATAGTATAGTAAGGCGTTTTTTTCGGCCAAAAAAAGTCAAAATTTTTTTTGACCTCAAAATGTCATAAAAAACGTCATAGTATAGTAAGGCGTTTTTTTCGGCAAAAAAAAGTCAACATTTTTTTTTACCTCAAAATGTCATAAAAAACATCATAGTATAGTAAGGCGTCAAAATCCGCCAAAAAAAGTCAAAAAATTTTTTGACCTCAAAATGTCATAAAAAAAGTCATAGTATAGTAAGGCGTTTTTTTCGGCCTAAAAAAGTAAAAAAAATTTTTGACCTCAAAATGTCATAAAAAACGTCATAGTATAGTAAGGCGTCAAAATCGGCCAAAAAAAGTCAAAAAAATTTTTGACCTCAAAATGTCATAAAAAACGTCATAGTATAGTAAGGCGTTTTTTTCGGCCAAAAAAAGTCAAAAAATTTTTTGACCTCAAAATGTCATAAAAAACGTCATAGTATAGTAAGGCGTTTTTTTCGGCCAAAAAAAGTCAAAAATTTTTTTGACCTCAAAATGTCATAAAAAACGTCATAGTATAGTAAGGCGTTTTTTTCAGTCAAAAAATTTTTTGACCTCAAAGTATCATAGAAAACGTCATAGTATAGTAAGGCGTCAAAATCGGCCAAAAAAAGTCAAAAAAATTTTTGACCTCAAAATGTCATAAAAAACGTCATAGTATAGTAAGGCGTTTTTTTCGGCCAAAAAAAGTCAAAAAAAATTTTGACCTCAAAATGTCATAAAAAACGTCATAGTATAGTAAGGCGTCAAAATCGGCCAATAAAAGTAAAAAAATTTTTTGACCTCAAAATGTCATAAAAAACGTCATAGTATGGTTAGGCGTTTTTTTCGGCCAAAAAAAGTCAAAATTTTTTGGTCAAAAAATTTTTGACCTCAAAATGTCATAAAAAACGTCATAGTTTAGTAAGGCGTTTTTTTCGGCCAAAAAAAGTCAAAAAAATTTTTGACCTCAAAATGTCATAAAAAACGTCATAGTATAGTAAGGCGTTTTTTTCGGCCAAAAAAAGTCAAAATTTTTTTTGACCTCAAAATGTCATAAAAAACGTCATAGTATAGTAAGGCGTTTTTTTCGGCCAAAAAAAGTCAAAATTTTTTTTGACCTCAAAATGTCATAAAAAACGTCATAGTATAGTAAGGCGTTTTTTTCGGCAAAAAAAAGTCAACATTTTTTTTTACCTCAAAATGTCATAAAAAACATCATAGTATAGTAAGGCGTCAAAATCCGCCAAAAAAAGTCAAAAAATTTTTTGACCTCAAAATGTCATAAAAAAAGTCATAGTATAGTAAGGCGTTTTTTTCGGCCTAAAAAAGTAAAAAAAATTTTTGACCTCAAAATGTCATAAAAAACGTCATAGTATAGTAAGGCGTCAAAATCGGCCAAAAAAAGTCAAAAAACTTTTTGACCTCAAAATGTCATAAAAAACGTCATAGTATAGTAAGGCGTCAAAATCGGCCAAAAAAAGTCAAAATTTTTTTTGACCTCAAAATGTCATAGAAAACGTCATAGTATAGTAAGGCGTCAAAATCGGCCAAAAAAAGTCAAAAAAATTTTTGACCTCAAAATGTCATAAAAAACGTCATAGTATAGTAAGGCGTTTTTTTCGGCCAAAAAAAGTCGGAAAAATTTTTGACCTCAAAATGTCATAAAAAACGTCATAGTATAGCAAGGCGTTTTTTCCGGCCAAAAAAAGTCAAAAAATTTTTGACCTCAAAATGTCATAAAAAACGTCATAGTATGGTTAGGCGTTTTTTTCGGCCAAAAAAAGTCAAAATTTTTTGGTCAAAAAATTTTTGACCTCAAAATGTCATAAAAAACGTCATAGTTTAGTAAGGCGTTTTTTTCGGCCAAAAAAAGTCAAAAAAATTTTTGACCTCAAAATGTCATAAAAAACGTCATAGTATAGTAAGGCGTCAAAATCGGCCAAAAAAAGTCAAAATTTTTTTTGACCTCAAAATGTCATAAAAAACGTCATAGTATAGTAAGGCGTTTTTTTCGGCCAAAAAAAGTCGAAAAAATTTTTGACCTCAAAATGTCATAAAAAACGTCATAGTATAGCAAGGCGTTTTTTTCGGCCAAAAAAAGTCAAAAAATTTTTGACCTCAAAATGTCATAAAAAACGTCATAGTATAGTAAGGCGTTTTTTTCGGCCAATAAAAGTAAAAAAATTTTTTGACCTCAAAATGTCATAAAAAACGTCATAGTATGGTTAGGCGTTTTTTTCGGCCAAAAAAAGTCAAAAAAAATTTTGACCTCAAAATGTCATAAAAAAACATCATAGTATAGTAAGGCGTCAAAATCGGCCAAAAAAAGTCAAAAATTTTTTTGACCTCAAAATGTCATAAAAAACGTCATAGTATAGTAAGGCGTTTTTTTCAGTCAAAAAATTTTTTGACCTCAAAGTATCATAGAAAACGTCATAGTATAGTAAGGCGTCAAAATCGGCCAAAAAAAGTCAAAAATTTTTTTGACCTCAAAATGTCATAAAAAACGTCATAGTATAGTAAGGCGTTTTTTTCGGCCAAAAAAAGTCAAAAATTTTTTGACCTCAAAATGTCATAAAAAACGTCATAGTATAGTAAGGCGTCAAAATCGGCCAAAATAAGTCAAAAAACTTTTTGACCTCAAAACGTCATAAAAAACGTCATAGTATAGTAAGGCGTCAAAATCGGCCAAAAAAAGTCAAAATTTTTTTTGACCTCAAAGTGTCATAGAAAACGTCATAGTATAGTAAGGCGTCAAAATCGGCCAAAAAAAGTCAAAAAAATTTTTGACCTCAAAATGTCATAAAAAACGTCATAGTATGGTTAGGCGTTTTTTTCGGCCAAAAAAAGTCAAAATTTTTTGGTCAAAAAATTTTTGACCTCAAAATGTCATAAAAAACGTCATAGTTTAGTAAGGCGTTTTTTTCGGCCAAAAAAAGTCAAAAAAATTTTTGACCTCAAAATGTCATAAAAAACGTCATAGTATAGTAAGGCGTTTTTTTCGGCCAAAAAAAGTCAACATTTTTTTTGACCTCAAAATGTCATAAAAAACGTCATAGTATAGTAAGGCGTTTTTTTCGGCCAAAAAAAGTCGAAAAAATTTTTGACCTCAAAATGTCATAAAAAACGTCATAGTATAGCAAGGCGTTTTTTTCGGCCAAAAAAAGTCAAAAAAATTTTTGACCTCAAAATGTCATAAAAAACGTCATAGTATAGTAAGGCGTTTTTTTCGGCCAATAAAAGTAAAAAAATTTTTTGACCTCAAAATGTCATAAAATACGTCATAGTATGGTTAGGCGTTTTTTTTCGGCAAAAAAAAGTCAACATTTTTTTTGACCTCAAAATGTCATAAAAAACGTCATAGTATAGTAAGGCGTTTTTTTGGTCCTAAAAAAGTCGAAAAATTTTTTGACCTCAAAATGTCATAAAAAACATCATAGTATAGTAAGGCGTCAAAATCCGCCAAAAAAAGTCAAAAAATTTTTTGACCTCAAAATGTCATAAAAAAAGTCATAGTATAGTAAGGCGTTTTTTTCGGCCTAAAAAAGTAAAAAAAATTTTTGACCTCAAAATGTCATAAAAAACGTCATAGTATAGTAAGGCGTCAAAATCGGCCAAAAAAAGTCAAAAAAATTTTTGACCTCAAAATGTCATAAAAAACGTCATAGTATAGTAAGGCGTTTTTTTCGGCCAAAAAAAGTCAAAAATTTTTTTGACCTCAAAATGTCATAAAAAACGTCATAGTATAGTAAGGCGTTTTTTTCGGCCAAAAAAAGTCAAAAATTTTTTTGACCTCAAAATGTCATAAAAAACGTCATAGTATAGTAAGGCGTCAAAATCGGCCAAAAAAAGTCAAAAAATTTTTTGACCTCAAAATGTCATAAAAAACGTCATAGTATAGTAAGGCGTTTTTTTCGGCCAAAAAAAGTCAAAAATTTTTTGACCTCAAAATGTCATAAAAAACGTCATAGTATAGTAAGGCGTTTTTTTCGGCCAAAAAAAGTCAAAAATTTTTTTGACCTCAAAATGTCATAAAAAAAAGTCATAGTATAGTAAGGCGTTTTTTTCAGTCAAAAAATTTTTTGACCTCAAAGTATCATAGAAAACGTCATAGTATAGTAAGGCGTCAAAATCGGCCAAAAAAAGTCAAAAAAATTTTTGACCTCAAAATGTCATAAAAAACGTCATAGTATAGTAAGGCGTTTTTTTCGGCCAAAAAAAGTCAAAAAATTTTTTGACCTCAAAATGTCATAAAAAACGTCATAGTATAGTAAGGCGTCAAAATCGGCCAAAGAAAGTCAACATTTTTTTTACCTCAAAATGTCATAAAAAACGTCATAGTATAGTAAGGCGTCAAAATCGGCCAAAAAAAGTCAAAAAAATTTTTGACCTCAAAATGTCATAAAAAACGTCATAGTATAGTAAGGCGTCAAAATCGGCCAAAAAAAGTCAAAATTTTTTTTGACCTCAAAATGTCATAAAAAACGTCATAGTATAGTAAGGCGTTTTTTTCGGCCAAAAAAAGTCGAAAAAATTTTTGACCTCAAAATGTCATAAAAAACGTCATAGTATAGCAAGGCGTTTTTTTCGGCCAAAAAAAGTCAAAAAATTTTTGACCTCAAAATGTCATAAAAAACGTCATAGTATAGTAAGGCGTTTTTTTCGGCCAATAAAAGTAAAAAAATTTTTTGACCTCAAAATGTCATAAAAAACGTCATAGTATGGTTAGGCGTTTTTTTCGGCCAAAAAAAGTCAAAAAAAATTTTGACCTCAAAATGTCATAAATAACGTCATAGTATAGTAAGGCGTCAAAATCGGCAAAAAATAAGTCAAAAAAATTTTTGACCTCAAAATGTCATAAAAAACGTCATAGTATAGTAAGGCGTTTTTTTGGTCCTAAAAAAGTCGAAAAATTTTTTGACCTCAAAATGTCATAAAAAACATCATAGTATAGTAAGGCGTCAAAATCCGCCAAAAAAAGTCAAAAAATTTTTTGACCTCAAAATGTCATAAAAAAAGTCATAGTATAGTAAGGCGTTTTTTTCTGCCTAAAAAAGTAAAAAAAATTTTTGACCTCAAAATGTCATAAAAAAACGTCATAGTATAGTAAGGCGTCAAAATCGGCCAAAAAAAGTCAAAAAAATTTTTGACCTCAAAATGTCATAAAAAACGTCATAGTATAGTAAGGCGTCAAAATCGGCCAAAAAAAGTCAAAATTTTTTTTGACCTCAAAATGTCATAGAAAACGTCATAGTATAGTAAGGCGTCAAAATCGGCCAAAAAAAGTCAAAAAAATTTTTGACCTCAAAATGTCATAAAAAACGTCATAGTATAGTAAGGCGTTTTTTTCGGCCAAAAAAAGTCGGAAAAATTTTTGACCTCAAAATGTCATAAAAAACGTCATAGTATAGCAAGGCGATTTTTCCGGCCAAAAAAAGTCAAAAAATTTTTGACCTCAAAATGTCATAAAAAACGTCATAGTATAATAAGGCGTTTTTTTCGGCCTAAAAAAGTAAAAAAAAATTTTTGACCTCAAAATGTCATAAAAAACGTCATAGTATGGTTAGGCGTTTTTTTCGGCCAAAAAAAGTCAAAATTTTTTGGTCAAAAAATTTTTGACCTCAAAATGTCATAAAAAACGTCATAGTATAGTAAGGCGTCAAAATCGGCCAAAAAAAGTCAAAATTTTTTTTGACCTCAAAATGTCATAAAAAACGTCATAGTATAGAAAGGCGTTTTTTTCGGCCAAAAAAAGTCGAAAAAATTTTTGACCTCAAAATGTCATAAAAAACGTCATAGTATAGCAAGGCGTTTTTTTCGGCCAAAAAAAGTCAAAAAATTTTTGACCTCAAAATGTCATAAAAAACGTCATAGTATAGTAAGGCGTTTTTTTCGGCCAATAAAAGTAAAAAAATTTTTTGACCTCAAAATGTCATAAAAAACGTCATAGTATGGTTAGGCGTTTTTTTCGGCCAAAAAAAGTCAAAAAAAATTTTGACCTCAAAATGTCATAAATAACGTCATAGTATAGTAAGGCGTCAAAATCGGCAAAAAATAAGTCAAAAAAATTTTTGACCTCAAAATGTCATAAAAAACGTCATAGTATAGTAAGGCGTTTTTTTGGTCCTAAAAAAGTCGAAAAATTTTTTGACCTCAAAATGTCATAAAAAACATCATAGTATAGTAAGGCGTCAAAATCCGCCAAAAAAAGTCAAAAAATTTTTTGACCTCAAAATGTCATAAAAAAAGTCATAGTATAGTAAGGCGTTTTTTTCTGCCTAAAAAAGTAAAAAAAATTTTTGACCTCAAAATGTCATAAAAAAACGTCATAGTATAGTAAGGCGTCAAAATCGGCCAAAAAAAGTCAAAAAAATTTTTGACCTCAAAATGTCATAAAAAACGTCATAGTATAGTAAGGCGTCAAAATCGGCCAAAAAAAGTCAAAATTTTTTTTGACCTCAAAATGTCATAGAAAACGTCATAGTATAGTAAGGCGTCAAAATCGGCCAAAAAAAGTCAAAAAAATTTTTGACCTCAAAATGTCATAAAAAACGTCATAGTATAGTAAGGCGTTTTTTTCGGCCAAAAAAAGTCGGAAAAATTTTTGACCTCAAAATGTCATAAAAAACGTCATAGTATAGCAAGGCGATTTTTCCGGCCAAAAAAAGTCAAAAAATTTTTGACCTCAAAATGTCATAAAAAACGTCATAGTATAATAAGGCGTTTTTTTCGGCCTAAAAAAGTAAAAAAAAATTTTTGACCTCAAAATGTCATAAAAAACGTCATAGTATGGTTAGGCGTTTTTTTCGGCCAAAAAAAGTCAAAATTTTTTGGTCAAAAAATTTTTGACCTCAAAATGTCATAAAAAACGTCATAGTATAGTAAGGAGTTTTTTTCGGCCAAAAAAAGTCAAAAATTTTTTTGACCTCAAAATGTCATAAAAAACGTCATAGTATAGTAAGGCGTCAAAATCGGCCAAAAAAGGTCAAAAAACTTTTTGACCTCAAAATGTCATAAAAAACGTCATAGTATAGTAAGGCGTCAAAATCGGCCAAAAAAAGTCAAAATTTTTTTTGACCTCAAAATGTCATAAAAAACGTCATAGTATAGTAAGGCGTTTTTTTTCGGCAAAAAAAAGTCAACATTTTTTTTGACCTCAAAATGTCATAAAAAACGTCATAGTATAGTAAGGCGTCAAAATCGGCCAAAAAAAGTCAAAAAAATTTTTGACCTCAAAATGTCATAAAAAACGTCATAGTATAGTAAGGCGTTTTTTTCGGCCAAAAAAAGTCAAAAATTTTTTGACCTCAAAATGTCATAAAAAACGTCATAGTATAGTAAGGCGTCAAAATCGGCCAAAATAAGTCAAAAAACTTTTTGACCTCAAAACGTCATAAAAAACGTCATAGTATAGTAAGGCGTTTTTTTCGGCCAAAAAAAGTCAAAAAAAATTTTGACCTCAAAATGTCATAAAAAACGTCATAGTATAGTAAGGCGTCAAAATCGGCCAATAAAAGTAAAAAAATTTTTTGACCTCAAAATGTCATAAAAAACGTCATAGTATGGTTAGGCGTTTTTTTCGGCCAAAAAAAGTCAAAATTTTTTGGTCAAAAAATTTTTGACCTCAAAATGTCATAAAAAACGTCATAGTTTAGTAAGGCGTTTTTTTCGGCCAAAAAAAGTCAAAAAAATTTTTGACCTCAAAATGTCATAAAAAACGTCATAGTATAGTAAGGCGTTTTTTTTCGGCCAAAAAAAGTCAAAATTTTTTTTGACCTCAAAATGTCATAAAAAACGTCATAGTATAGTAAGGCGTTTTTTTCGGCAAAAAAAAGTCAACATTTTTTTTTACCTCAAAATGTCATAAAAAACATCATAGTATAGTAAGGCGTCAAAATCCGCCAAAAAAAGTCAAAAAATTTTTTGACCTCAAAATGTCATAAAAAAAGTCATAGTATAGTAAGGCGTTTTTTTCGGCCTAAAAAAGTAAAAAAAATTTTTGACCTCAAAATGTCATAAAAAACGTCATAGTATAGTAAGGCGTCAAAATCGGCCAAAAAAAGTCAAAAAAATTTTTGACCTCAAAATGTCATAAAAAACGTCATAGTATAGTAAGGCGTTTTTTTCGGCCAAAAAAAGTCAAAAAATTTTTTGACCTCAAAATGTCATAAAAAACGTCATAGTATAGTAAGGCGTTTTTTTCGGCCAAAAAAAGTCAAAAATTTTTTTGACCTCAAAATGTCATAAAAAACGTCATAGTATAGTAAGGCGTTTTTTTCAGTCAAAAAATTTTTTGACCTCAAAGTATCATAGAAAACGTCATAGTATAGTAAGGCGTCAAAATCGGCCAAAAAAAGTCAAAAAAATTTTTTACCTCAAAATGTCATAAAAAACGTCATAGTATAGTAAGGCGTTTTTTTCGGCCAAAAAAAGTCAAAAAAAATTTTGACCTCAAAATGTCATAAAAAACGTCATAGTATAGTAAGGCGTCAAAATCGGCCAATAAAAGTAAAAAAATTTTTTGACCTCAAAATGTCATAAAAAACGTCATAGTATGGTTAGGCGTTTTTTTCGGCCAAAAAAAGTCAAAATTTTTTGGTCAAAAAATTTTTGACCTCAAAATGTCATAAAAAACGTCATAGTTTAGTAAGGCGTTTTTTTCGGCCAAAAAAAGTCAAAAAAATTTTTGACCTCAAAATGTCATAAAAAACGTCATAGTATAGTAAGGCGTTTTTTTCGGCCAAAAAAAGTCAAAATTTTTTTTGACCTCAAAATGTCATAAAAAACGTCATAGTATAGTAAGGCGTTTTTTTCGGCCAAAAAAAGTCAAAATTTTTTTTGACCTCAAAATGTCATAAAAAACGTCATAGTATAGTAAGGCGTTTTTTTCGGCAAAAAAAAGTCAACATTTTTTTTTACCTCAAAATGTCATAAAAAACATCATAGTATAGTAAGGCGTCAAAATCCGCCAAAAAAAGTCAAAAAATTTTTTGACCTCAAAATGTCATAAAAAAAGTCATAGTATAGTAAGGCGTTTTTTTCGGCCTAAAAAAGTAAAAAAAATTTTTGACCTCAAAATGTCATAAAAAACGTCATAGTATAGTAAGGCGTCAAAATCGGCCAAAAAAAGTCAAAAAACTTTTTGACCTCAAAATGTCATAAAAAACGTCATAGTATAGTAAGGCGTCAAAATCGGCCAAAAAAAGTCAAAATTTTTTTTGACCTCAAAATGTCATAGAAAACGTCATAGTATAGTAAGGCGTCAAAATCGGCCAAAAAAAGTCAAAAAACTTTTTGACCTCAAAATGTCATAAAAAACGTCATAGTATAGTAAGGCGTCAAAATCGGCCAAAAAAAGTCAAAATTTTTTTTGACCTCAAAATGTCATAAAAAACGTCATAGTATAGTAAGGCGTTTTTTTTCGGCAAAAAAAAGTCAACATTTTTTTTGACCTCAAAATGTCATAAAAAACGTCATAGTATAGTAAGGCGTCAAAATCGGCCAAAAAAAGTCAAAAAAATTTTTGACCTCAAAATGTCATAAAAAACGTCATAGTATAGTAAGGCGTTTTTTTCGGCCAAAAAAAGTCAAAAAATTTTTGACCTCAAAATGTCATAAAAAACGTCATAGTATAGTAAGGCGTCAAAATCGGCCAAAATAAGTCAAAAAACTTTTTGACCTCAAAACGTCATAAAAAACGTCATAGTATAGTAAGGCGTCAAAATCGGCCAAAAAAAGTCAAAAATTTTTTTGACCTCAAAGTGTCATAGAAAACGTCATAGTATAGTAAGGCGTCAAAATCGGCCAAAAAAAGTCAAAAAAATTTTTGACCTCAAAATGTCATAAAAAACGTCATAGTATAGTAAGGCGTTTTTTTCGGACAAAAAAAGTCAAAAAATTTTTTGACCTCAAAATGTCATAAAAAACGTCATAGTATAGTAAGGCGTCAAAATCGGCCAAAAAAAGTCAACATTTTTTTTGACCTCAAAATGTCATAAAAAACGTCATAGTATAGTAAGGCGTCAAAATCGGCCAAAAAAAGTCAAAAAACTTTTTGACCTCAAAATGTCATAAAAAACGTCATAGTATAATAAGGCGTCAAAATCGGCCAAAAAAAGTCAAAAAACTTTTTGACCTCAAAATGTCATAAAAAACGTCATAGTATAGTAAGGCGTCAAAATCGGCCAAAAAAAGTCAAAATTTTTTTTGACCTCAAAATGTCATAAAAAACGTCATAGTATAGTAAGGCGTTTTTTTTCGGCAAAAAAAAGTCAACATTTTTTTTGACCTCAAAATGTCATAAAAAACGTCATAGTATAGTAAGGCGTTTTTTTGGTCCTAAAAAAGTCGAAAAATTTTTTGACCTCAAAATGTCATAAAAAACATCATAGTATAGTAAGGCGTCAAAATCCGCCAAAAAAAGTCAAAAAAATTTTTGACCTCAAAATGTCATAAAAAAAGTCATAGTATAGTAAGGCGTTTTTTTTTCGGCCAAAAAAAGTCGAAAAAATTTTTGACCTCAAAATGTCATAAAAAACGTCATATTATAGTAAGGCGTTTTTTTCGGCCAAAAAAAGTCAAAATTTTTTTTGACCTCAAAATGTCATAAAAAACGTCATAGTATAGTAAGGCGTCAAAATCGGCCAAAAAAAGTCAAAAAAATTTTTGACCTCAAAATGTCATAAAAAACGTCATAGTATAGTAAGGCGTCAAAATCGGCCAAAAAAAGTCAAAAAACTTTTTGACCTCAAAATGTCATAAAAAACGTCATAGTATAGTAAGGCGTTTTTTTCGGCCAAAAAAAGTCAAAAAATTTTTTGACCTCAAAATGTCATAAAAAACGTCATAGTATAGTAAGGCGTTTTTTTTCGGCAAAAAAAAGTCAACATTTTTTTTGACCTCAAAATGTCATAAAAAACGTCATAGTATAGTAAGGCGTTTTTGTCGGCCAAAAAAAGTCAACATTTTTTTTGACCTCAAAATGTCTTAAAAAACGTCATAGTATAGTAAGGCGTTTTTTTCGGCCAAAAAAAGTCAACATTTTTTTTTACCTCAAAATGTCATAAAAAACGTCATAGTATAGTAAGGCGTCAAAATCGGCCAAAAAAAGTCAAAATTTTTTTTGACCTCAAAATGTCATAAAAAACGTCATAGTATAGTAAGGCGTTTTTTTCGGCAAAAAAAAGTCAAAAATTTTTTTGACCTCAAAATGTCATAAAAAACGTCATAGTATAGTAAGGCGTTTTTTTGGTCCTAAAAAAGTCGAAAAATTTTTTGACCTCAAAATGTCATAAAAAACATCATAGTATAGTAAGGCGTCAAAATCCGCCAAAAAAAGTCAAAAAATTTTTTGACCTCAAAATGTCATAAAAAAAGTCATAGTATAGTAAGGCGTTTTTTTCGGCCTAAAAAAGTAAAAAAAATTTTTGACCTCAAAATGTCATAAAAAACGTCATAGTATAGTAAGGCGTCAAAATCGGCCAAAAAAAGTCAAAAAAATTTTTGACCTCAAAATGTCATAAAAAACGTCATAGTATAGTAAGGCGTTTTTTTCGGCCAAAAAAAGTCAAAAATTTTTTTGACCTCAAAATGTCATAAAAAACGTCATAGTATAGTAAGGCGTTTTTTTCGGCCAAAAAAAGTCAAAAATTTTTTTGACCTCAAAATGTCATAAAAAACGTCATAGTATAGTAAGGCGTCAAAATCGGCCAAAAATAAGTCAAAAAACATTTTTGACCTCAAAATGTCATAAAAAACGTCATAGTATAGTAAGGCGTTTTTTTGGTCCTAAAAAAGTCGAAAAATTTTTTGACCTCAAAATGTCATAAAAAACATCATAGTATAGTAAGGCGTCAAAATCCGCCAAAAAAAGTCAAAAAATTTTTTGACCTCAAAATGTCATAAAAAACGTCATAGTATAGTAAGGCGTTTTTGTCGGCCAAAAAAAGTCAACATTTTTTTTGACCTCAAAATGTCTTAAAAAACGTCATAGTATAGTAAGGCGTTTTTTTCGGCCAAAAAAAGTCAACATTTTTTTTTACCTCAAAATGTCATAAAAAACGTCATAGTATAGTAAGGCGTCAAAATCGGCCAAAAAAAGTCAAAATTTTTTTTGACCTCAAAATGTCATAAAAAACGTCATAGTATGGTAAGGCGTTTTTTTCGGCAAAAAAAAGTCAACATTTTTTTTTACCTCAAAATGTCTTAAAAAACGTCATAGTATAGTAAGGCGTTTTTTTCGGCCAAAAAAAGTCAACATTTTTTTTTACCTCAAAATGTCATAAAAAACATCATAGTATAGTAAGGCGTCAAAATCCGCCAAAAAAAGTCAAAAAATTTTTTGACCTCAAAATGTCATAAAAAAAGTCATAGTATAGTAAGGCGTTTTTTTCGGCCTAAAAAAGTAAAAAAAATTTTTGACCTCAAAATGTCATAAAAAACGTCATAGTATAGTAAGGCGTCAAAATCGGCCAAAAAAAGTCAAAAAACTTTTTGACCTCAAAATGTCATAAAAAACGTCATAGTATAGTAAGGCGTCAAAATCGGCCAAAAAAAGTCAAAATTTTTTTTGACCTCAAAATGTCATAGAAAACGTCATAGTATAGTAAGGCGTCAAAATCGGCCAAAAAAAGTCAAAAAAATTTTTGACCTCAAAATGTCATAAAAAACGTCATAGTATAGTAAGGCGTTTTTTTCGGCCAAAAAAAGTCGGAAAAATTTTTGACCTCAAAATGTCATAAAAAACGTCATAGTATAGTAAGGCGTCAAAATCGGCCAAAAAAAGTCAAAAAAATTTTTGACCTCAAAATGTCATAAAAAACGTCATAGTATAGTAAGGCGTTTTTTTCGGCCAAAAAAAGTCAAAAAATTTTTTGACCTCAAAATGTCATAAAAAACGTCATAGTATAGTAAGGCGTTTTTTTCGGCCAAAAAAAGTCAAAAATTTTTTTGACCTCAAAATGTCATAAAAAACGTCATAGTATAGTAAGGCGTTTTTTTCAGTCAAAAAATTTTTTGACCTCAAAGTATCATAGAAAACGTCATAGTATAGTAAGGCGTCAAAATCGGCCAAAAAAAGTCAAAAAAATTTTTGACCTCAAAATGTCATAAAAAACGTCATAGTATAGTAAGGCGTTTTTTTCGGCCAAAAAAAGTCAAAAAAAATTTTGACCTCAAAATGTCATAAAAAACGTCATAGTATAGTAAGGCGTCAAAATCGGCCAATAAAAGTAAAAAAATTTTTTGACCTCAAAATGTCATAAAAAACGTCATAGTATGGTTAGGCGTTTTTTTCGGCCAAAAAAAGTCAAAATTTTTTGGTCAAAAAATTTTTGACCTCAAAATGTCATAAAAAACGTCATAGTTTAGTAAGGCGTTTTTTTCGGCCAAAAAAAGTCAAAAAAATTTTTGACCTCAAAATGTCATAAAAAACGTCATAGTATAGTAAGGCGTTTTTTTCGGCCAAAAAAAGTCAAAATTTTTTTTGACCTCAAAATGTCATAAAAAACGTCATAGTATAGTAAGGCGTTTTTTTCGGCCAAAAAAAGTCAAAATTTTTTTTGACCTCAAAATGTCATAAAAAACGTCATAGTATAGTAAGGCGTTTTTTTCGGCAAAAAAAAGTCAACATTTTTTTTTACCTCAAAATGTCATAAAAAACATCATAGTATAGTAAGGCGTCAAAATCCGCCAAAAAAAGTCAAAAAATTTTTTGACCTCAAAATGTCATAAAAAAAGTCATAGTATAGTAAGGCGTTTTTTTCGGCCTAAAAAAGTAAAAAAAATTTTTGACCTCAAAATGTCATAAAAAACGTCATAGTATAGTAAGGCGTCAAAATCGGCCAAAAAAAGTCAAAAAACTTTTTGACCTCAAAATGTCATAAAAAACGTCATAGTATAGTAAGGCGTTTTTTTGGTCCTAAAAAAGTCGAAAAATTTTTTGACCTCAAAATGTCATAAAAAACATCATAGTATAGTAAGGCGTCAAAATCCGCCAAAAAAAGTCAAAAAATTTTTTGACCTCAAAATGTCATAAAAAAAGTCATAGTATAGTAAGGCGTTTTTTTCTGCCTAAAAAAGTAAAAAAAATTTTTGACCTCAAAATGTCATAAAAAAACGTCATAGTATAGTAAGGCGTCAAAATCGGCCAAAAAAAGTCAAAAAACTTTTTGACCTCAAAATGTCATAAAAAACGTCATAGTATAGTAAGGCGTCAAAATCGGCCAAAAAAAGTCAAAATTTTTTTTGACCTCAAAATGTCATAGAAAACGTCATAGTATAGTAAGGCGTCAAAATCGGCCAAAAAAAGTCAAAAAAATTTTTGACCTCAAAATGTCATAAAAAACGTCATAGTATAGTAAGGCGTTTTTTTCGGCCAAAAAAAGTCGGAAAAATTTTTGACCTCAAAATGTCATAAAAAACGTCATAGTATAGCAAGGCGTTTTTTCCGGCCAAAAAAAGTCAAAAAATTTTTGACCTCAAAATGTCATAAAAAACGTCATAGTATAGTAAGGCGTTTTTTTCGGCCTAAAAAAGTAAAAAAAAATTTTTTGACCTCAAAATGTCATAAAAAACGTCATAGTATGGTTAGGCGTTTTTTTCGGCCAAAAAAAGTCAAAATTTTTTGGTCAAAAAATTTTTGACCTCAAAATGTCATAAAAAACGTCATAGTTTAGTAAGGCGTTTTTTTCGGCCAAAAAAAGTCAAAAAAATTTTTGACCTCAAAATGTCATAAAAAACGTCATAGTATAGTAAGGCGTTTTTTTCGGCCAAAAAAAGTCAAAATTTTTTTTGACCTCAAAATGTCATAAAAAACGTCATAGTATAGTAAGGCGTTTTTTTCGGCAAAAAAAAGTCAACATTTTTTTTTACCTCAAAATGTCATAAAAAACATCATAGTATAGTAAGGCGTCAAAATCCGCCAAAAAAAGTCAAAAAATTTTTTGACCTCAAAATGTCATAAAAAAAGTCATAGTATAGTAAGGCGTTTTTTTCGGCCTAAAAAAGTAAAAAAAATTTTTGACCTCAAAATGTCATAAAAAACGTCATAGTATAGTAA
Source organism: Toxotes jaculatrix (assembly GCF_017976425.1). Lineage (NCBI taxonomy): Eukaryota > Metazoa > Chordata > Actinopteri > Toxotidae > Toxotes > Toxotes jaculatrix. The sequence continues at coordinate 30,941,718 of NC_054395.1, read as the reverse complement.
GGCGTCAAAATCGGCCAAAAAAAGTCAAAAAAATTTTTGACCTCAAAATGTCATAAAAAACGTCATAGTATAGTAAGGCGTTTTTTTCGGCCAAAAAAAGTCAAAAAATTTTTTGACCTCAAAATGTCATAAAAAACGTCATAGTATAGTAAGGCGTTTTTTTCGGCCAAAAAAAGTCAAAAATTTTTTTGACCTCAAAATGTCATAAAAAACGTCATAGTATAGTAAGGCGTTTTTTTCAGTCAAAAAATTTTTTGACCTCAAAGTATCATAGAAAACGTCATAGTATAGTAAGGCGTCAAAATCGGCCAAAAAAAGTCAAAAAAATTTTTGACCTCAAAATGTCATAAAAAACGTCATAGTATAGTAAGGCGTTTTTTTCGGCCAAAAAAAGTCAAAAAAAATTTTGACCTCAAAATGTCATAAAAAACGTCATAGTATAGTAAGGCGTCAAAATCGGCCAATAAAAGTAAAAAAATTTTTTGACCTCAAAATGTCATAAAAAACGTCATAGTATGGTTAGGCGTTTTTTTCGGCCAAAAAAAGTCAAAATTTTTTGGTCAAAAAATTTTTGACCTCAAAATGTCATAAAAAACGTCATAGTTTAGTAAGGCGTTTTTTTCGGCCAAAAAAAGTCAAAAAAATTTTTGACCTCAAAATGTCATAAAAAACGTCATAGTATAGTAAGGCGTTTTTTTCGGCCAAAAAAAGTCAAAATTTTTTTTGACCTCAAAATGTCATAAAAAACGTCATAGTATAGTAAGGCGTTTTTTTCGGCCAAAAAAAGTCAAAATTTTTTTTGACCTCAAAATGTCATAAAAAACGTCATAGTATAGTAAGGCGTTTTTTTCGGCAAAAAAAAGTCAACATTTTTTTTTACCTCAAAATGTCATAAAAAACATCATAGTATAGTAAGGCGTCAAAATCCGCCAAAAAAAGTCAAAAAATTTTTTGACCTCAAAATGTCATAAAAAAAGTCATAGTATAGTAAGGCGTTTTTTTCGGCCTAAAAAAGTAAAAAAAATTTTTGACCTCAAAATGTCATAAAAAACGTCATAGTATAGTAAGGCGTCAAAATCGGCCAAAAAAAGTCAAAAAACTTTTTGACCTCAAAATGTCATAAAAAACGTCATAGTATAGTAAGGCGTCAAAATCGGCCAAAAAAAAGTCAAAATTTTTTTTGACCTCAAAATGTCATAGAAAACGTCATAGTATAGTAAGGCGTCAAAATCGGCCAAAAAAAGTCAAAAAAATTTTTGACCTCAAAATGTCATAAAAAACGTCATAGTATAGTAAGGCGTTTTTTTCGGCCAAAAAAAGTCGGAAAAATTTTTGACCTCAAAATGTCATAAAAAACGTCATAGTATAGCAAGGCGTTTTTTCCGGCCAAAAAAAGTCAAAAAATTTTTGACCTCAAAATGTCATAAAAAACGTCATAGTATGGTTAGGCGTTTTTTTCGGCCAAAAAAAGTCAAAATTTTTTGGTCAAAAAATTTTTGACCTCAAAATGTCATAAAAAACGTCATAGTTTAGTAAGGCGTTTTTTTCGGCCAAAAAAAGTCAAAAAAATTTTTGACCTCAAAATGTCATAAAAAACGTCATAGTATAGTAAGGCGTCAAAATCGGCCAAAAAAAGTCAAAATTTTTTTTGACCTCAAAATGTCATAAAAAACGTCATAGTATAGTAAGGCGTTTTTTTCGGCCAAAAAAAGTCGAAAAAATTTTTGACCTCAAAATGTCATAAAAAACGTCATAGTATAGCAAGGCGTTTTTTTCGGCCAAAAAAAGTCAAAAAATTTTTGACCTCAAAATGTCATAAAAAACGTCATAGTATAGTAAGGCGTTTTTTTCGGCCAATAAAAGTAAAAAAATTTTTTGACCTCAAAATGTCATAAAAAACGTCATAGTATGGTTAGGCGTTTTTTTCGGCCAAAAAAAGTCAAAAAAAATTTTGACCTCAAAATGTCATAAAAAAACATCATAGTATAGTAAGGCGTCAAAATCGGCCAAAAAAAGTCAAAAATTTTTTTGACCTCAAAATGTCATAAAAAACGTCATAGTATAGTAAGGCGTTTTTTTCAGTCAAAAAATTTTTTGACCTCAAAGTATCATAGAAAACGTCATAGTATAGTAAGGCGTCAAAATCGGCCAAAAAAAGTCAAAAATTTTTTTGACCTCAAAATGTCATAAAAAACGTCATAGTATAGTAAGGCGTTTTTTTCGGCCAAAAAAAGTCAAAAATTTTTTGACCTCAAAATGTCATAAAAAACGTCATAGTATAGTAAGGCGTCAAAATCGGCCAAAATAAGTCAAAAAACTTTTTGACCTCAAAACGTCATAAAAAACGTCATAGTATAGTAAGGCGTCAAAATCGGCCAAAAAAAGTCAAAATTTTTTTTGACCTCAAAGTGTCATAGAAAACGTCATAGTATAGTAAGGCGTCAAAATCGGCCAAAAAAAGTCAAAAAAATTTTTGACCTCAAAATGTCATAAAAAACGTCATAGTATAGTAAGGCGTTTTTTTCGGCCAAAAAAAGTCAAAAAATTTTTTGACCTCAAAATGTCATAATAAACGTCATAGTATAGTAAGGCGTTTTTTTCGGCCAAAAAAAGTCAAAAATTTTTTTGACCTCAAAATGTCATAAAAAACGTCATAGTATAGTAAGGCGTTTTTTTCAGTCAAAAAATTTTTTGACCTCAAAGTATCATAGAAAACGTCATAGTATAGTAAGGCGTCAAAATCGGCCAAAAAAAGTCAAAAAAATTTTTGACCTCAAAATGTCATAAAAAACGTCATAGTATAGTAAGGCGTTTTTTTCGGCCAAAAAAAGTCAAAAAAATTTTTGACCTCAAAATGTCATAAAAAACGTCATAGTATAGTAAGGCGTCAAAATCGGCCAATAAAAGTAAAAAAATTTTTTGACCTCAAAATGTCATAAAAAACGTCATAGTATGGTTAGGCGTTTTTTTCGGCCAAAAAAAGTCAAAATTTTTTGGTCAAAAAATTTTTGACCTCAAAATGTCATAAAAAACGTCATAGTTTAGTAAGGCGTTTTTTTCGGCCAAAAAAAGTCAAAAAAATTTTTGACCTCAAAATGTCATAAAAAACGTCATAGTATAGTAAGGCGTTTTTTTCGGCCAAAAAAAGTCAAAATTTTTTTTGACCTCAAAATGTCATAAAAAACGTCATAGTATAGTAAGGCGTTTTTTTCGGCCAAAAAAAGTCAAAATTTTTTTTGACCTCAAAATGTCATAAAAAACGTCATAGTATAGTAAGGCGTTTTTTTCGGCAAAAAAAAGTCAACATTTTTTTTTACCTCAAAATGTCATAAAAAACATCATAGTATAGTAAGGCGTCAAAATCCGCCAAAAAAAGTCAAAAAATTTTTTGACCTCAAAATGTCATAAAAAAAGTCATAGTATAGTTCGGCGTTTTTTTCGGCCTAAAAAAGTAAAAAAAATTTTTGACCTCAAAATGTCATAAAAAACGTCATAGTATAGTAAGGCGTCAAAATCGGCCAAAAAAAGTCAAAAAACTTTTTGACCTCAAAATGTCATAAAAAACGTCATAGTATAGTAAGGCGTTTTTTTGGTCCTAAAAAAGTCGAAAAATTTTTTGACCTCAAAATGTCATAAAAAACATCATAGTATAGTAAGGCGTCAAAATCCGCCAAAAAAAGTCAAAAAATTTTTTGACCTCAAAATGTCATAAAAAAAGTCATAGTATAGTAAGGCGTTTTTTTCTGCCTAAAAAAGTAAAAAAAATTTTTGACCTCAAAATGTCATAAAAAAACGTCATAGTATAGTAAGGCGTCAAAATCGGCCAAAAAAAGTCAAAAAAATTTTTGACCTCAAAATGTCATAAAAAAACGTCATAGTATAGTAAGGCGTCAAAATCGGCCAAAAAAAGTCAAAAAACTTTTTGACCTCAAAATGTCATAAAAAACGTCATAGTATAGTAAGGCGTCAAAATCGGCCAAAAAAGGTCAAAAAACTTTTTGACCTCAAAATGTCATAAAAAACGTCATAGTATAGTAAGGCGTCAAAATCGGCCAAAAAAAGTCAAAATTTTTTTTGACCTCAAAATGTCATAAAAAACGTCATAGTATAGTAAGGCGTTTTTTTTTCGGCAAAAAAAAGTCAACATTTTTTTTGACCTCAAAATGTCATAAAAAACGTCATAGTATAGTAAGGCGTCAAAATCGGCCAAAAAAAGTCAAAAAAATTTTTGACCTCAAAATGTCATAAAAAACGTCATAGTATAGTAAGGCGTTTTTTTCGGCCAAAAAAAGTCAAAAAATTTTTGACCTCAAAATGTCATAAAAAACGTCATAGTATAGTAAGGCGTCAAAATCGGCAAAAATAAGTCAAAAAACTTTTTGACCTCAAAACGTCATAAAAAACGTCATAGTATAGTAAGGCGTCAAAATCGGCCAAAAAAAGTCAAAAATTTTTTTGACCTCAAAGTGTCATAGAAAACGTCATAGTATAGTAAGGCGTCAAAATCGGCCAAAAAAAGTCAAAAAAATTTTTGACCTCAAAATGTCATAAAAAACGTCATAGTATAGTAAGGCGTTTTTTTCGGCCAAAAAAAGTCAAAAAATTTTTTGACCTCAAAATGTCATAAAAAACGTCATAGTATAGTAAGGCGTTTTTTTCGGCCAAAAAAAGTCAAAAATTTTTTTGACCTCAAAATGTCATAAAAAACGTCATAGTATAGTAAGGCGTTTTTTTCAGTCAAAAAATTTTTTGACCTCAAAGTATCATAGAAAACGTCATAGTATAGTAAGGCGTCAAAATCGGCCAAAAAAAGTCAAAAAAATTTTTGACCTCAAAATGTCATAAAAAACGTCATAGTTTAGTAAGGCGTTTTTTTCGGCCAAAAAAAGTCAAAAAAATTTTTGACCTCAAAATGTCATAAAAAACGTCATAGTATAGTAAGGCGTTTTTTTCGGCCAAAAAAAGTCAAAATTTTTTTTGACCTCAAAATGTCATAAAAAACGTCATAGTATAGTAAGGCGTTTTTTTTCGGCCAAAAAAAGTCAAAATTTTTTTTGACCTCAAAATGTCATAAAAAACGTCATAGTATAGTAAGGCGTTTTTTTCGGCAAAAAAAAGTCAACATTTTTTTTTACCTCAAAATGTCATAAAAAACATCATAGTATAGTAAGGCGTCAAAATCCGCCAAAAAAAGTCAAAAAATTTTTTGACCTCAAAATGTCATAAAAAAAGTCATAGTATAGTAAGGCGTTTTTTTCGGCCTAAAAAAGTAAAAAAAATTTTTGACCTCAAAATGTCATAAAAAACGTCATAGTATAGTAAGGCGTCAAAATCGGCCAAAAAAAGTCAAAAAACTTTTTGACCTCAAAATGTCATAAAAAACGTCATAGTATAGTAAGGCGTTTTTTTTGGTCCTAAAAAAGTCGAAAAATTTTTTGACCTCAAAATGTCATAAAAAACATCATAGTATAGTAAGGCGTCAAAATCCGCCAAAAAAAGTCAAAAAATTTTTTGACCTCAAAATGTCATAAAAAAAGTCATAGTATAGTAAGGCGTTTTTTTCTGCCTAAAAAAGTAAAAAAAATTTTTGACCTCAAAATGTCATAAAAAAACGTCATAGTATAGTAAGGCGTCAAAATCGGCCAAAAAAAGTCAAAAAACTTTTTGACCTCAAAATGTCATAAAAAACGTCATAGTATAGTAAGGCGTCAAAATCGGCCAAAAAAAGTCAAAATTTTTTTTGACCTCAAAATGTCATAGAAAACGTCATAGTATAGTAAGGCGTCAAAATCGGCCAAAAAAAGTCAAAAAAATTTTTGACCTCAAAATGTCATAAAAAACGTCATAGTATAGTAAGGCGTTTTTTTCGGCCAAAAAAAGTCGGAAAAATTTTTGACCTCAAAATGTCATAAAAAACGTCATAGTATAGCAAGGCGTTTTTTCCGGCCAAAAAAAGTCAAATAATTTTTGACCTCAAAATGTCATAAAAAACGTCATAGTATAGTAAGGCGTTTTTTTCGGCCTAAAAAAGTAAAAAAAAATTTTTGACCTCAAAATGTCATAAAAAACGTCATAGTATGGTTAGGCGTTTTTTTCGGCCAAAAAAAGTCAAAATTTTTTGGTCAAAAAATTTTTGACCTCAAAATGTCATAAAAAACGTCATAGTATAGTAAGGAGTTTTTTTCGGCCAAAAAAAGTCAAAAATTTTTTTGACCTCAAAATGTCATAAAAAACGTCATAGTATAGTAAGGCGTCAAAATCGGCCAAAAAAGGTCAAAAAACTTTTTGACCTCAAAATGTCATAAAAAACGTCATAGTATAGTAAGGCGTCAAAATCGGCCAAAAAAAGTCAAAAATTTTTTTGACCTCAAAATGTCATAAAAAACGTCATAGTATAGTAAGGCGTTTTTTTTTCGGCAAAAAAAAGTCAACATTTTTTTTGACCTCAAAATGTCATAAAAAACGTCATAGTATAGTAAGGCGTCAAAATCGGCCAAAAAAAGTCAAAAAAATTTTTGACCTCAAAATGTCATAAAAAACGTCATAGTATAGTAAGGCGTTTTTTTCGGCCAAAAAAAGTCAAAAAATTTTTGACCTCAAAATGTCATAAAAAACGTCATAGTATAGTAAGGCGTCAAAATCGGCCAAAATAAGTCAAAAAACTTTTTGACCTCAAAACGTCATAAAAAACGTCATAGTATAGTAAGGCGTCAAAATCGGCCAAAAAAAGTCAAAAATTTTTTTGACCTCAAAGTGTCATAGAAAACGTCATAGTATAGTAAGGCGTCAAAATCGGCCAAAAAAAGTCAAAAAAATTTTTGACCTCAAAATGTCATAAAAAACGTCATAGTATAGTAAGGCGTTTTTTTTCGGACAAAAAAAGTCAAAAAATTTTTTGACCTCAAAATGTCATAAAAAACGTCATAGTATAGTAAGGCGTCAAAATCGGCCAAAAAAAGTCAACATTTTTTTTGACCTCAAAATGTCATAAAAAACGTCATAGTATAGTAAGGCGTCAAAATCGGCCAAAAAAAGTCAAAAAACTTTTTGACCTCAAAATGTCATAAAAAACGTCATAGTATAATAAGGCGTCAAAATCGGCCAAAAAAAGTCAAAAAACTTTTTGACCTCAAAATGTCATAAAAAACGTCATAGTATAGTAAGGCGTCAAAATCGGCCAAAAAAAGTCAAAATTTTTTTTGACCTCAAAATGTCATAGAAAACGTCATAGTATAGCAAGGCGTTTTTTCCGGCCAAAAAAAGTCAAAAAATTTTTGACCTCAAAATGTCATAAAAAACGTCATAGTATAGTAAGGCGTTTTTTTCGGCCAATAAAAGTAAAAAAATTTTTTGACCTCAAAATGTCATAAAAAACGTCATAGTATGGTTAGGCGTTTTTTTCGGCCAAAAAAAGTCAAAATTTTTTTTGACCTCAAAATGTCATAAAAAAACATCATAGTATAGTAAGGCGTCAAAATCGGCCAAAAAAAGTCAAAAATTTTTTTGACCTCAAAATGTCATAAAAAACGTCATAGTATAGTAAGGCGTTTTTTTCAGTCAAAAAATTTTTTGACCTCAAAGTATCATAGAAAACGTCATAGTATAGTAAGGCGTCAAAATCGGCCAAAAAAAGTCAAAAAAATTTTTGACCTCAAAATGTCATAAAAAACGTCATAGTATAGTAAGGCGTCAAAATCGGCCAAAAAAAGTCAAAAAACTTTTTGACCTCAAAATGTCATAAAAAACGTCATAGTATAGTAAGGCGTCAAAATCGGCCAAAAAAAGTCAAAATTTTTTTTGACCTCAAAATGTCATAGAAAACGTCATAGTATAGTAAGGCGTCAAAATCGGCCAAAAAAAGTCAAAAAAATTTTTGACCTCAAAATGTCATAAAAAACGTCATAGTATAGTAAGGCGTTTTTTTCGGCCAAAAAAAGTCGGAAAAATTTTTGACCTCAAAATGTCATAAAAAACGTCATAGTATAGCAAGGCGTTTTTTCCGGCCAAAAAAAGTCAAAAAATTTTTGACCTCAAAATGTCATAAAAAACGTCATAGTATGGTTAGGCGTTTTTTTCGGCCAAAAAAAGTCAAAATTTTTTGGTCAAAAAATTTTTGACCTCAAAATGTCATAAAAAACGTCATAGTATGGTTAGGCGTTTTTTTCGGCCAAAAAAAGTCAAAATTTTTTGGTCAAAAAATTTTTGACCTCAAAATGTCATAAAAAACGTCATAGTATAGTAAGGCGTTTTTTTCAGTCAAAAAATTTTTTGACCTCAAAGTATCATAGAAAACGTCATAGTATAGTAAGGCGTCAAAATCGGCCAAAAAAAGTCAAAAAAATTTTTGACCTCAAAATGTCATAAAAAACGTCATAGTATAGCAAGGCGTTTTTTTTCGGCCAAAAAAAGTCGGAAAAATTTTTGACCTCAAAATGTCATAAAAAACGTCATAGTATAGCAAGGCGTTTTTTCCGGCCAAAAAAAGTCAAAAAATTTTTGACCTCAAAATGTCATAAAAAACGTCATAGTATGGTTAGGCGTTTTTTTCGGCCAAAAAAAGTCAAAATTTTTTGGTCAAAAAATTTTTGACCTCAAAATGTCATAAAAAACGTCATAGTATGGTTAGGCGTTTTTTTCGGCCAAAAAAAGTCAAAATTTTTTGGTCAAAAAATTTTTGACCTCAAAATGTCATAAAAAACGTCATAGTTTAGTAAGGCGTTTTTTTCGGCCAAAAAAAGTAAAAAAAAATTTTTGACCTCAAAATGTCATAAAAAACGTCATAGTATAGTAAGGCGTTTTTTTCGGCCAAAAAAAGTCGGAAAATTTTTTGACCTCAAAATGTCATAAAAAACGTCATAGTATAGCAAGGCGTTTTTTCCGGCCAAAAAAAGTCAAAAAATTTTTGACCTCAAAATGTCATAAAAAACGTCATAGTATAGTAAGGCGTTTTTTTCGGCCTAAAAAAGTAAAAAAAAATTTTTTGACCTCAAAATGTCATAAAAAACGTCATAGTATGGTTAGGCGTTTTTTTCGGCCAAAAAAAGTCAAAATTTTTTGGTCAAAAAATTTTTGACCTCAAAATGTCATAAAAAACGTCATAGTTTAGTAAGGCGTTTTTTTTCGGCCAAAAAAAGTCAAAAAAATTTTTGACCTCAAAATGTCATAAAAAACGTCATAGTATAGTAAGGCGTTTTTTTCGGCCAAAAAAAGTCAAAATTTTTTTTGACCTCAAAATGTCATAAAAAACGTCATAGTATAGTAAGGCGTTTTTTTCGGCAAAAAAAAGTCAACATTTTTTTTTACCTCAAAATGTCATAAAAAACATCATAGTATAGTAAGGCGTCAAAATCCGCCAAAAAAAGTCAAAAAATTTTTTGACCTCAAAATGTCATAAAAAAAGTCATAGTATAGTAAGGCGTTTTTTTCGGCCTAAAAAAGTAAAAAAAATTTTTGACCTCAAAATGTCATAAAAAACGTCATAGTATAGTAAGGCGTCAAAATCGGCCAAAAAAAGTCAAAAAAATTTTTGACCTCAAAATGTCATAAAAAACGTCATAGTATAGTAAGGCGTTTTTTTCGGCCAAAAAAAGTCAAAATTTTTTTTGACCTCAAAATGTCATAAAAAACGTCATAGTATAGTAAGGCGTTTTTTTCGGCCAAAAAAAGTCAAAATTTTTTTTGACCTCAAAATGTCATAAAAAACGTCATAGTATAGTAAGGCGTTTTTTTTCGGCAAAAAAAAGTCAACATTTTTTTTTACCTCAAAATGTCATAAAAAACATCATAGTATAGTAAGGCGTCAAAATCCGCCAAAAAAAGTCAAAAAATTTTTTGACCTCAAAATGTCATAAAAAAAGTCATAGTATAGTAAGGCGTTTTTTTCGGCCTAAAAAAGTAAAAAAAATTTTTGACCTCAAAATGTCATAAAAAACGTCATAGTATAGTAAGGCGTCAAAATCGGCCAAAAAAAGTCAAAAAACTTTTTGACCTCAAAATGTCATAAAAAACGTCATAGTATAGTAAGGCGTCAAAATCGGCCAAAAAAAGTCAAAATTTTTTTTGACCTCAAAATGTCATAGAAAACGTCATAGTATAGTAAGGCGTCAAAATCGGCCAAAAAAAGTCAAAAAAATTTTTGACCTCAAAATGTCATAAAAAACGTCATAGTATAGTAAGGCGTTTTTTTCGGCCAAAAAAAGTCGGAAAAATTTTTGACCTCAAAATGTCATAAAAAACGTCATAGTATAGCAAGGCGTTTTTTCCGGCCAAAAAAAGTCAAAAAATTTTTGACCTCAAAATGTCATAAAAAACGTCATAGTATGGTTAGGCGTTTTTTTCGGCCAAAAAAAGTCAAAATTTTTTGGTCAAAAAATTTTTGACCTCAAAATGTCATAAAAAACGTCATAGTATGGTTAGGCGTTTTTTTCGGCCAAAAAAAGTCAAAATTTTTTGGTCAAAAAATTTTTGACCTCAAAATGTCATAAAAAACGTCATAGTATAGTAAGGCGTTTTTTTCAGTCAAAAAATTTTTTGACCTCAAAGTATCATAGAAAACGTCATAGTATAGTAAGGCGTCAAAATCGGCCAAAAAAAGTCAAAAAAATTTTTGACCTCAAAATGTCATAAAAAACGTCATAGTATAGTAAGGCGTTTTTTTCGGACAAAAAAAGTCAAAAAATTTTTTGACCTCAAAATGTCATAAAAAACGTCATAGTATAGTAAGGCGTCAAAATCGGCCAAAAAAAGTCAACATTTTTTTTGACCTCAAAATGTCATAAAAAACGTCATAGTATAGTAAGGCGTCAAAATCGGCCAAAAAAAGTCAAAAAACTTTTTGACCTCAAATTGTCATAAAAAACGTCATAGTATAGTAAGGCGTCAAAATCGGCCAAAAAAAGTCAAAAAAATTTTTGACCTCAAAATGTCATAAAAAACGTCATAGTATAGCAAGGCGTTTTTTTCGGCCAAAAAAAGTCAAAAAATTTTTGACCTCAAAATGTCATAAAAAACGTCATAGTATAGTAAGGCGTTTTTTTCGGCCAATAAAAGTAAAAAAATTTTTTGACCTCAAAATGTCATAAAAAACGTCATAGTATGGTTAGGCGTTTTTTTCGGCCAAAAAAAGTCAAAATTTTTTTTGACCTCAAAATGTCATAAAAAAACATCATAGTATAGTAAGGCGTCAAAATCGGCCAAAAAAAGTCAAAAATTTTTTTGACCTCAAAATGTCATAAAAAACGTCATAGTATAGTAAGGCGTTTTTTTCAGTCAAAAAATTTTTTGACCTCAAAGTATCATAGAAAACGTCATAGTATAGTAAGGCGTCAAAATCGGCCAAAAAAAGTCAAAAAAATTTTTGACCTCAAAATGTCATAAAAAACGTCATAGTATAGTAAGGCGTTTTTTTCGGACAAAAAAAGTCAAAAAATTTTTTGACCTCAAAATGTCATAAAAAACGTCATAGTATAGTAAGGCGTCAAAATCGGCCAAAAAAAGTCAACATTTTTTTTGACCTCAAAATGTCATAAAAAACGTCATAGTATAGTAAGGCGTCAAAATCGGCCAAAAAAAGTCAAAAATTTTTTTGACCTCAAAGTGTCATAGAAAACGTCATAGTATAGTAAGGCGTCAAAATCGGCCAAAAAAAGTCAAAAAAATTTTTGACCTCAAAATGTCATAAAAAACGTCATAGTATAGTAAGGCGTTTTTTTCGGCCAAAAAAAGTCAAAAAATTTTTTGACCTCAAAATGTCATAAAAAACGTCATAGTATAGTAAGGCGTTTTTTTTCGGCCAAAAAAAGTCAAAAATTTTTTTGACCTCAAAATGTCATAAAAAACGTCATAGTATAGTAAGGCGTTTTTTTCAGTCAAAAAATTTTTTGACCTCAAAGTATCATAGAAAACGTCATAGTATAGTAAGGCGTCAAAATCGGCCAAAAAAAGTCAAAAAAATTTTTGACCTCAAAATGTCATAAAAAACGTCATAGTATAGTAAGGCGTTTTTTTCGGCCAAAAAAAGTCAAAAAAAATTTTGACCTCAAAATGTCATAAAAAACGTCATAGTATAGTAAGGCGTCAAAATCGGCCAATAAAAGTAAAAAAATTTTTTGACCTCAAAATGTCATAAAAAACGTCATAGTATGGTTAGGCGTTTTTTTCGGCCAAAAAAAGTCAAAATTTTTTGGTCAAAAAATTTTTGACCTCAAAATGTCATAAAAAACGTCATAGTTTAGTAAGGCGTTTTTTTCGGCCAAAAAAAGTCAAAAAAATTTTTGACCTCAAAATGTCATAAAAAACGTCATAGTATAGTAAGGCGTTTTTTTCGGCCAAAAAAAGTCAAAATTTTTTTTGACCTCAAAATGTCATAAAAAACGTCATAGTATAGTAAGGCGTTTTTTTCGGCAAAAAAAAGTCAACATTTTTTTTTACCTCAAAATGTCATAAAAAACATCATAGTATAGTAAGGCGTCAAAATCCGCCAAAAAAAGTCAAAAAATTTTTTGACCTCAAAATGTCATAAAAAAAGTCATAGTATAGTAAGGCGTTTTTTTCGGCCTAAAAAAGTAAAAAAAATTTTTGACCTCAAAATGTCATAAAAAACGTCATAGTATAGTAAGGCGTCAAAATCGGCCAAAAAAAGTCAAAAAAATTTTTGACCTCAAAATGTCATAAAAAACGTCATAGTATAGTAAGGCGTTTTTTTTCGGCCAAAAAAAGTCAAAATTTTTTTTGACCTCAAAATGTCATAAAAAACGTCATAGTATAGTAAGGCGTTTTTTTCGGCCAAAAAAAGTCAAAATTTTTTTTGACCTCAAAATGTCATAAAAAACGTCATAGTATAGTAAGGCGTTTTTTTCGGCAAAAAAAAGTCAACATTTTTTTTTACCTCAAAATGTCATAAAAAACATCATAGTATAGTAAGGCGTCAAAATCCGCCAAAAAAAGTCAAAAAATTTTTTGACCTCAAAATGTCATAAAAAAAGTCATAGTATAGTAAGGCGTTTTTTTCGGCCTAAAAAAGTAAAAAAAATTTTTGACCTCAAAATGTCATAAAAAACGTCATAGTATAGTAAGGCGTCAAAATCGGCCAAAAAAAGTCAAAAAACTTTTTGACCTCAAAATGTCATAAAAAACGTCATAGTATAGTAAGGCGTCAAAATCGGCCAAAAAAAGTCAAAATTTTTTTTGACCTCAAAATGTCATAGAAAACGTCATAGTATAGTAAGGCGTCAAAATCGGCCAAAAAAAGTCAAAAAAATTTTTGACCTCAAAATGTCATAAAAAACGTCATAGTATAGTAAGGCGTTTTTTTCGGCCAAAAAAAGTCGGAAAAATTTTTGACCTCAAAATGTCATAAAAAACGTCATAGTATAGCAAGGCGTTTTTTCCGGCCAAAAAAAGTCAAAAAATTTTTGACCTCAAAATGTCATAAAAAACGTCATAGTATGGTTAGGCGTTTTTTTCGGCCAAAAAAAGTCAAAATTTTTTGGTCAAAAAATTTTTGACCTCAAAATGTCATAAAAAACGTCATAGTATGGTTAGGCGTTTTTTTCGGCCAAAAAAAGTCAAAATTTTTTGGTCAAAAAATTTTTGACCTCAAAATGTCATAAAAAACGTCATAGTATAGTAAGGCGTTTTTTTCAGTCAAAAAATTTTTTGACCTCAAAGTATCATAGAAAACGTCATAGTATAGTAAGGCGTCAAAATCGGCCAAAAAAAGTCAAAAAAATTTTTGACCTCAAAATGTCATAAAAAACGTCATAGTATAGTAAGGCGTTTTTTTCGGACAAAAAAAGTCAAAAAATTTTTTGACCTCAAAATGTCATAAAAAACGTCATAGTATAGTAAGGCGTCAAAATCGGCCAAAAAAAGTCAACATTTTTTTTGACCTCAAAATGTCATAAAAAACGTCATAGTATAGTAAGGCGTCAAAATCGGCCAAAAAAAGTCAAAAAACTTTTTGACCTCAAATTGTCATAAAAAACGTCATAGTATAGTAAGGCGTCAAAATCGGCCAAAAAAAGTCAAAAAAATTTTTGACCTCAAAATGTCATAAAAAACGTCATAGTATAGCAAGGCGTTTTTTTCGGCCAAAAAAAGTCAAAAAATTTTTGACCTCAAAATGTCATAAAAAACGTCATAGTATAGTAAGGCGTTTTTTTCGGCCAATAAAAGTAAAAAAATTTTTTGACCTCAAAATGTCATAAAAAACGTCATAGTATGGTTAGGCGTTTTTTTCGGCCAAAAAAAGTCAAAATTTTTTTTGACCTCAAAATGTCATAAAAAAACATCATAGTATAGTAAGGCGTCAAAATCGGCCAAAAAAAGTCAAAAATTTTTTTGACCTCAAAATGTCATAAAAAACGTCATAGTATAGTAAGGCGTTTTTTTCAGTCAAAAAATTTTTTGACCTCAAAGTATCATAGAAAACGTCATAGTATAGTAAGGCGTCAAAATCGGCCAAAAAAAGTCAAAAAAATTTTTGACCTCAAAATGTCATAAAAAACGTCATAGTATAGTAAGGCGTTTTTTTCGGACAAAAAAAGTCAAAAAATTTTTTGACCTCAAAATGTCATAAAAAACGTCATAGTATAGTAAGGCGTCAAAATCGGCCAAAAAAAGTCAACATTTTTTTTGACCTCAAAATGTCATAAAAAACGTCATAGTATAGTAAGGCGTCAAAATCGGCCAAAAAAAGTCAAAAATTTTTTTGACCTCAAAGTGTCATAGAAAACGTCATAGTATAGTAAGGCGTCAAAATCGGCCAAAAAAAGTCAAAAAAATTTTTGACCTCAAAATGTCATAAAAAACGTCATAGTATAGTAAGGCGTTTTTTTCGGCCAAAAAAAGTCAAAAAATTTTTTGACCTCAAAATGTCATAAAAAACGTCATAGTATAGTAAGGCGTTTTTTTCGGCCAAAAAAAGTCAAAAATTTTTTTGACCTCAAAATGTCATAAAAAACGTCATAGTATAGTAAGGCGTTTTTTTCAGTCAAAAAATTTTTTGACCTCAAAGTATCATAGAAAACGTCATAGTATAGTAAGGCGTCAAAATCGGCCAAAAAAAGTCAAAAAAATTTTTGACCTCAAAATGTCATAAAAAACGTCATAGTATAGTAAGGCGTTTTTTTCGGCCAAAAAAAGTCAAAAAAAATTTTGACCTCAAAATGTCATAAAAAACGTCATAGTATAGTAAGGCGTCAAAATCGGCCAATAAAAGTAAAAAAATTTTTTGACCTCAAAATGTCATAAAAAACGTCATAGTATGGTTAGGCGTTTTTTTCGGCCAAAAAAAGTCAAAATTTTTTGGTCAAAAAATTTTTGACCTCAAAATGTCATAAAAAACGTCATAGTTTAGTAAGGCGTTTTTTTCGGCCAAAAAAAGTCAAAAAAATTTTTGACCTCAAAATGTCATAAAAAACGTCATAGTATAGTAAGGCGTTTTTTTTCGGCCAAAAAAAGTCAAAATTTTTTTTGACCTCAAAATGTCATAAAAAACGTCATAGTATAGTAAGGCGTTTTTTTCGGCCAAAAAAAGTCAAAATTTTTTTTGACCTCAAAATGTCATAAAAAACGTCATAGTATAGTAAGGCGTTTTTTTCGGCAAAAAAAAGTCAACATTTTTTTTTACCTCAAAATGTCATAAAAAACATCATAGTATAGTAAGGCGTCAAAATCCGCCAAAAAAAGTCAAAAAATTTTTTGACCTCAAAATGTCATAAAAAAAGTCATAGTATAGTAAGGCGTTTTTTTCGGCCTAAAAAAGTAAAAAAAATTTTTGACCTCAAAATGTCATAAAAAACGTCATAGTATAGTAAGGCGTCAAAATCGGCCAAAAAAAGTCAAAAAACTTTTTGACCTCAAAATGTCATAAAAAACGTCATAGTATAGTAAGGCGTTTTTTTGGTCCTAAAAAAGTCGAAAAATTTTTTGACCTCAAAATGTCATAAAAAACATCATAGTATAGTAAGGCGTCAAAATCCGCCAAAAAAAGTCAAAAAATTTTTTGACCTCAAAATGTCATAAAAAAAGTCATAGTATAGTAAGGCGTTTTTTTCTGCCTAAAAAAGTAAAAAAAATTTTTGACCTCAAAATGTCATAAAAAAACGTCATAGTATAGTAAGGCGTCAAAATCGGCCAAAAAAAGTCAAAAAACTTTTTGACCTCAAAATGTCATAAAAAACGTCATAGTATAGTAAGGCGTCAAAATCGGCCAAAAAAAGTCAAAATTTTTTTTGACCTCAAAATGTCATAGAAAACGTCATAGTATAGTAAGGCGTCAAAATCGGCCAAAAAAAGTCAAAAAAATTTTTGACCTCAAAATGTCATAAAAAACGTCATAGTATAGTAAGGCGTTTTTTTCGGCCAAAAAAAGTCGGAAAAATTTTTGACCTCAAAATGTCATAAAAAACGTCATAGTATAGCAAGGCGTTTTTTCCGGCCAAAAAAAGTCAAAAAATTTTTGACCTCAAAATGTCATAAAAAACGTCATAGTATAGTAAGGCGTTTTTTTTCGGCCTAAAAAAGTAAAAAAAAATTTTTTGACCTCAAAATGTCATAAAAAACGTCATAGTATGGTTAGGCGTTTTTTTTCGGCCAAAAAAAGTCAAAATTTTTTGGTCAAAAAATTTTTGACCTCAAAATGTCATAAAAAACGTCATAGTTTAGTAAGGCGTTTTTTTCGGCCAAAAAAAGTCAAAAAAATTTTTGACCTCAAAATGTCATAAAAAACGTCATAGTATAGTAAGGCGTTTTTTTCGGCCAAAAAAAGTCAAAATTTTTTTTGACCTCAAAATGTCATAAAAAACGTCATAGTATAGTAAGGCGTTTTTTTCGGCAAAAAAAAGTCAACATTTTTTTTTACCTCAAAATGTCATAAAAAACATCATAGTATAGTAAGGCGTCAAAATCCGCCAAAAAAAGTCAAAAAATTTTTTGACCTCAAAATGTCATAAAAAAAGTCATAGTATAGTAAGGCGTTTTTTTCGGCCTAAAAAAGTAAAAAAAATTTTTGACCTCAAAATGTCATAAAAAACGTCATAGTATAGTAAGGCGTCAAAATCGGCCAAAAAAAGTCAAAAAAATTTTTGACCTCAAAATGTCATAAAAAACGTCATAGTATAGTAAGGCGTTTTTTTCGGCCAAAAAAAGTCAAAATTTTTTTTGACCTCAAAATGTCATAAAAAACGTCATAGTATAGTAAGGCGTTTTTTTCGGCCAAAAAAAGTCAAAATTTTTTTTGACCTCAAAATGTCATAAAAAACGTCATAGTATAGTAAGGCGTTTTTTTCGGCAAAAAAAAGTCAACATTTTTTTTTACCTCAAAATGTCATAAAAAACATCATAGTATAGTAAGGCGTCAAAATCCGCCAAAAAAAGTCAAAAAATTTTTTGACCTCAAAATGTCATAAAAAAAGTCATAGTATAGTAAGGCGTTTTTTTCGGCCTAAAAAAGTAAAAAAAATTTTTGACCTCAAAATGTCATAAAAAACGTCATAGTATAGTAAGGCGTCAAAATCGGCCAAAAAAAGTCAAAAAACTTTTTGACCTCAAAATGTCATAAAAAACGTCATAGTATAGTAAGGCGTCAAAATCGGCCAAAAAAAGTCAAAATTTTTTTTGACCTCAAAATGTCATAGAAAACGTCATAGTATAGTAAGGCGTCAAAATCGGCCAAAAAAAGTCAAAAAAATTTTTGACCTCAAAATGTCATAAAAAACGTCATAGTATAGTAAGGCGTTTTTTTCGGCCAAAAAAAGTCGGAAAAATTTTTGACCTCAAAATGTCATAAAAAACGTCATAGTATAGCAAGGCGTTTTTTCCGGCCAAAAAAAGTCAAAAAATTTTTGACCTCAAAATGTCATAAAAAACGTCATAGTATGGTTAGGCGTTTTTTTCGGCCAAAAAAAGTCAAAATTTTTTGGTCAAAAAATTTTTGACCTCAAAATGTCATAAAAAACGTCATAGTATGGTTAGGCGTTTTTTTCGGCCAAAAAAAGTCAAAATTTTTTGGTCAAAAAATTTTTGACCTCAAAATGTCATAAAAAACGTCATAGTATAGTAAGGCGTTTTTTTCAGTCAAAAAATTTTTTGACCTCAAAGTATCATAGAAAACGTCATAGTATAGTAAGGCGTCAAAATCGGCCAAAAAAAGTCAAAAAAATTTTTGACCTCAAAATGTCATAAAAAACGTCATAGTATAGTAAGGCGTTTTTTTCGGACAAAAAAAGTCAAAAAATTTTTTGACCTCAAAATGTCATAAAAAACGTCATAGTATAGTAAGGCGTCAAAATCGGCCAAAAAAAGTCAACATTTTTTTTGACCTCAAAATGTCATAAAAAACGTCATAGTATAGTAAGGCGTCAAAATCGGCCAAAAAAAGTCAAAAAACTTTTTGACCTCAAATTGTCATAAAAAACGTCATAGTATAGTAAGGCGTCAAAATCGGCCAAAAAAAGTCAAAAAAATTTTTGACCTCAAAATGTCATAAAAAACGTCATAGTATAGCAAGGCGTTTTTTTCGGCCAAAAAAAGTCAAAAAATTTTTGACCTCAAAATGTCATAAAAAACGTCATAGTATAGTAAGGCGTTTTTTTCGGCCAATAAAAGTAAAAAAATTTTTTGACCTCAAAATGTCATAAAAAACGTCATAGTATGGTTAGGCGTTTTTTTCGGCCAAAAAAAGTCAAAATTTTTTTTGACCTCAAAATGTCATAAAAAAACATCATAGTATAGTAAGGCGTCAAAATCGGCCAAAAAAAGTCAAAAATTTTTTTGACCTCAAAATGTCATAAAAAACGTCATAGTATAGTAAGGCGTTTTTTTCAGTCAAAAAATTTTTTGACCTCAAAGTATCATAGAAAACGTCATAGTATAGTAAGGCGTCAAAATCGGCCAAAAAAAGTCAAAAAAATTTTTGACCTCAAAATGTCATAAAAAACGTCATAGTATAGTAAGGCGTTTTTTTCGGACAAAAAAAGTCAAAAAATTTTTTGACCTCAAAATGTCATAAAAAACGTCATAGTATAGTAAGGCGTCAAAATCGGCCAAAAAAAGTCAACATTTTTTTTGACCTCAAAATGTCATAAAAAACGTCATAGTATAGTAAGGCGTCAAAATCGGCCAAAAAAAGTCAAAAAACTTTTTGACCTCAAAATGTCATAAAAAACGTCATAGTATAGTAAGGCGTCAAAATCGGCCAAAAAAAGTCAAAATTTTTTTTGACCTCAAAATGTCATAGAAAACGTCATAGTATAGTAAGGCGTCAAAATCGGCCAAAAAAAGTCAAAAAAATTTTTGACCTCAAAATGTCATAAAAAACGTCATAGTATAGTAAGGCGTTTTTTTCGGCCAAAAAAAGTCGGAAAAATTTTTGACCTCAAAATGTCATAAAAAACGTCATAGTATAGCAAGGCGTTTTTTCCGGCCAAAAAAAGTCAAAAAATTTTTGACCTCAAAATGTCATAAAAAACGTCATAGTATGGTTAGGCGTTTTTTTCGGCCAAAAAAAGTCAAAATTTTTTGGTCAAAAAATTTTTGACCTCAAAATGTCATAAAAAACGTCATAGTATGGTTAGGCGTTTTTTTCGGCCAAAAAAAGTCAAAATTTTTTGGTCAAAAAATTTTTGACCTCAAAATGTCATAAAAAACGTCATAGTATAGTAAGGCGTTTTTTTCAGTCAAAAAATTTTTTGACCTCAAAGTATCATAGAAAACGTCATAGTATAGTAAGGCGTCAAAATCGGCCAAAAAAAGTCAAAAAAATTTTTGACCTCAAAATGTCATAAAAAACGTCATAGTATAGTAAGGCGTTTTTTTCGGACAAAAAAAGTCAAAAAATTTTTTGACCTCAAAATGTCATAAAAAACGTCATAGTATAGTAAGGCGTCAAAATCGGCCAAAAAAAGTCAACATTTTTTTTGACCTCAAAATGTCATAAAAAACGTCATAGTATAGTAAGGCGTCAAAATCGGCCAAAAAAAGTCAAAAAACTTTTTGACCTCAAATTGTCATAAAAAACGTCATAGTATAGTAAGGCGTCAAAATCGGCCAAAAAAAGTCAAAAAAATTTTTGACCTCAAAATGTCATAAAAAACGTCATAGTATAGTAAGGAGTTTTTTTCGGCCAAAAAAAGTCAAAAATTTTTTTGACCTCAAAATGTCATAAAAAACGTCATAGTATAGTAAGGCGTTTTTTTTTCGGCCAAAAAAAGTCGAAAAAATTTTTCACCTCAAAATGTCATAAAAAACGTCATAGTATAGTAAGGAGTTTTTTTCGGCCAAAAAAAGTCAAAAATTTTTTTGACCTCAAAATGTCATAAAAAACGTCATAGTATAGTAAGGCGTTTTTTTTTTCGGCCAAAAAAAGTCGAAAAAATTTTTGACCTCAAAATGTCATAAAAAACGTCACATTATACTAAGGCGTTTTTTTCGGCCAAAAAAAGTCAAAAATTTTTTTGACCTCAAAATGTCATAAAAAACGTCATAGTATAGTAAGGCGTTTTTTTTCGGCCAAAAAAGTCAAAAAAATGTTTGACCTCAAAATGTCATAAAAAACGTCATAGTATAGTAAGGCGTCAAAATCGGCCAAAAAAAGTCAAAATTTTTTTTGACCTCAAAATGTCATAAAAAACGTCATAGTATAGTAAGGCGTTTTTTCAGTCAAAAAATTTTTTGACCTCAAAATATCATAGAAAACGTCATAGTATAGTAAGGTGTCAAAATCGGCCAAAAAAAGTCAAAAAACTTTTTGACCTCAAAATGTCATAAAAAACGTCATAGTATAGTAAGGCGTCAAAATCGGCCAAAAAAAGTCAAAATTTTTTTTGACCTCAAAATGTCATAAAAAACATCATAGTATAGTAAGGCGTCAAAATCGGCCAAAAAAAGACAAAAAAAATTTTGACCTCAAAATGTCATAAAAAACGTCATAGTATAGTAAGGCGTTTTTTTCGGCCAAAAAAAGTCAAAATTTTTTTTGACCTCAAAATGTCATAAAAAACGTCATAGTATAGTAAGGCGTCAAAATCGGCCAAAGAAAGTCAACATTTTTTTTGACCTCAAAATGTCATAAAAAACGTCATAGTATAGTAAGGCGTCAAAATCGGCCAAAAATAAGTGAAAAAAATTTTTGACCTCAATATGTCATAAAAAACGTCATAGTATAGTAAGGCGTTTTTTCCGGCCAAAAAAAGTCGAAAAAATTTTTGACCTCAAAATGTCATAAATAACGTCATAGTATAGTAAGGCGTCAAAATCGGCCAAAAATAAGTCAAAAAAATTTTTGACCTCAAAATGTCATAAAAAACGTCATAGTATAGTAAGGCGTTTTTTTGGTCCTAAAAAAGTCGAAAAATTTTTTGACCTCAAAATGTCATAAAAAACATCATAGTATAGTAAGGCGTCAAAATCCGCCAAAAAAAGTCAAAAAATTTTTTGACCTCAAAATGTCATAAAAAAAGTCATAGTATAGTAAGGCGTTTTTTTCTGCCTAAAAAAGTAAAAAAAATTTTTGACCTCAAAATGTCATAAAAAACGTCATAGTATAGTAAGGCGTCAAAATCGGCCAAAAAAAGTCAAAAAACTTTTTGACCTCAAAATGTCATAAAAAACGTCATAGTATAGTAAGGCGTTTTTTTCGGCCAAAAAAAGTCGGAAAAATTTTTGACCTCAAAATGTCATAAAAAACGTCATAGTATAGTAAGGCGTTTTTTTCGGCCAAAAAAAGTCGGAAAAATTTTTGACCTCAAAATGTCATAAAAAACGTCATAGTATAGCAAGGCGTTTTTTCCGGCCAAAAAAAGTCAAAAAATTTTTGACCTCAAAATGTCATAAAAAACGTCATAGTATAGTAAGGCGTTTTTTTCGGCCTAAAAAAGTAAAAAAAAATTTTTGACCTCAAAATGTCATAAAAAACGTCATAGTATGGTTAGGCGTTTTTTTCGGCCAAAAAAAGTCAAAATTTTTTGGTCAAAAAATTTTTGACCTCAAAATGTCATAAAAAACGTCATAGTATGGTTAGGCGTTTTTTTCGGCCAAAAAAAGTCAAAATTTTTTGGTCAAAAAATTTTTGACCTCAAAATGTCATAAAAAACGTCATAGTATAGTAAGGAGTTTTTTTCGGCCAAAAAAAGTCAAAAATTTTTTTGACCTCAAAATGTCATAAAAAACGTCATAGTATAGTAAGGCGTCAAAATCGGCCAAAAAAGGTCAAAAAACTTTTTGACCTCAAAATGTCATAAAAAACGTCATAGTATAGTAAGGCGTCAAAATCGGCCAAAAAAAGTCAAAATTTTTTTTGACCTCAAAATGTCATAAAAAACGTCATAGTATAGTAAGGCGTCAAAATCGGCCAAAAAAAGTCAAAAAAATTTTTGACCTCAAAATGTCATAAAAAACGTCATAGTATAGTAAGGCGTTTTTTTTCGGCCAAAAAAAGTCGAAAAAATTTTTGACCTCAAAATGTCATAAAAAACGTCATAGTATAGTAAGGCGTTTTTTTTCGGCCAATAAAAGTAAAAAAATTTTTTGACCTCAAAATGTCATAAAAAACGTCATATTATAGTAAGGCGTTTTTTTCGGCCTAAAAAAGTAAAAAAAAATTTTGACCTCAAAATGTCATAAAAAAGGTCATAGTATGGTTAGGCGTTTTTTTCGGCCAAAAAAAGTCAAAATTTTTTTTGACCTCAAAATGTCATAAAAAACGTCATAGTATAGTAAGGCGTTTTTTTTTCGGCCAAAAAAAGTCGAAAAAAATTTTTTTGACCTCAAAATGTCATAAAAAACGTCATAGTATGGTAAGGCGTTTTTTTCGGCCAATAAAAGTAAAAAAATTTTTTGACCTCAAAATGTCATAAAAAACGTCATATTATAGTAAGGCGTTTTTTTCGGCCAAAAAAAGTCATTTTTCAGAACGGCCTCAAAATGGTTAAAACTCTAAGCCCTGTACGCTCAACAACCCTAAACACCAACTTCAGTTTGACAAAAAGTACCACAAAAAGGGGGGTCCAAACCACTCCTGAGGCCCTGAAACGTGCTCCTAAACACTCATATGTCCGTCTGCTCTTCCTGGACTTCTCATCTGCCTTCAATACCATCATCCCACAGACCTTGGTACAGAAGCTCTCCCTCCTCGGTCTGAGTCCCACACTGGGGAACTGGGTCCTGGACTTCCTGACCAACAGAACACAGACTGTCAGAATCCACAACACCATCTCCTCCTCCATCACCCTTAGCACTGGCTCTCCTGTTCACCCTGCTGACATATGACTGCTCGGCGAGACACCCCAGCTGTCATATAGTGAAGTTCGCGGACGACACAGCAGTAGTGGGACGCATCACTGACAACGATGAGTCAGAGTACAGAGAGGAGGTGGAACATCTGGAGCAGTGGTGCAGAAACAACAACCTCTGCATCAATGTGAAAAAGACCAAGGAGATGGTGGTGGATTTCAGAAGAGACAGGCGCCCTCTCCCCCCCCTGCACATCGGAGGAGCAGCTGTGGAGGTGGTCTCCAGCTTCAGGTACCTGGGTGTGCACATCACCGAGGACCTCACCTGGAACACCAACACATCCTATCTGGTCAGGAAGGCCCACCAGCGCCTCTACTTCCTCAGGAAGCTGCGGCGAGCTGGACTCGGAAGCTCAGTCCTGAGGAGCTTCTACCACTGTGCGGTGGAGAGCGTCCTCTGCACCTGCATCACTGTGTGGCATGGCAGCTGCACTGCTGCTGAGAGGAAGGCTCTGCAGAGGGTGGTAAAGGCTGCACAGAGGACTGTGGGAAACAGCCTGCCCACCACCTCAGACCTCTACAAAGCACGATGCAGAGGGAGGGCCCTCCGCATCATGAAGGACTCCACCCATCCCGCACACAATCTTTTCCAACCCCTCCCCTCCGGCAGGCGGCTGAGGAGCATCCGGAGCAGGACCACCAGGCTCAGGAACAGCTTCTTCCCTGAAGCTGTAAGACTGCTCAACTCTAGCCCTGCCCTGTAGACCGACCTCCCCCCACCACCACACACTGACAGTCCTGCACTACAACACTTTATCTATCTGCACTACCACTACCTCCTACTTGCACATGAGTATTTATGCACGTGCTAACTTCGGCTTCCTTATCTTATCTTATTTTCACTTTACTTAATTGTTTAAATTTCACAGTGTTTATATATTTCTGCTCTAATGTTTATTTTTATTTTTCTCGAATGTTATATTTATTTTCTACTCTAATGTTTATATTTTATTGCCCTTATGTTTAGATTTCATTGCCCTTATGTTTAGATTTCATTGCCCTTATGCTTAGATTTCATTCTTGTTCACGTCTTGCTCTTGATGGCTTAAACTGGGACCTGAGTACTAATTTCGTACCATAACATGTAAATGTCCTGGTATGACAATAAAGTTCCTTGATCCTTGATCCTTGATCCTTTCTGGGGGAACATTTCTGGCCTCTCACACTTAGGCCCTGTACACTCAACAACCCTAAACACCATCTTCAATTTGACAAAAAGTACCACAAAAAGGGGGGTCCAAACCACTCCTAAGGCCCTGAAACGTGCTCCTAAACACTTTCTGGGGGAACATTTTTGGCCTCTCACACTTAGGCCCTGTACACTCAACAACCCTAAACACCAACTTCAGTTTGAAAAAAAGTACCACAAAAAGGGGGGTCCAAACCACTCCTAAGGCTCTGAAACGTGCTCCTAAACACTTTCTGGGGGAACATTTTTGGCCTCTAACTGGAAAATTTTCACTCTCCCAACTCACTTATATGGGGGAACTTCAAATGCTCATAACTCTGGAACCCTAAGTCCTAGTGACTTAAGAGTGGTACCGTTGGACTCGGGGTACCCACAAATGGGGGGGTAGGACAAAGCCTCATGTCTCTATCTTGCTCCCTGAGGATCGGTCAAAACTGACCCTTGTTAAAACCCCAAATTTTCACTCTCCCAACTCACTTTTATGGGGGCACTTCAAATGCTCATAACTCCGGAACCCTATGTGCTAGAGACTCAAGGGTGGTACCGTTGGACTCGGGGTACACACAAATGGGGGGGGTAGGACAAGGTCGCATGTCTCTATCTTGCTCTCTTAGGATCGGTGAAAAATGTCACATCCTCAAAATGTCATAAAAATGGTCATAGTATAGTAAGGCGTCAAAATCGGCCAAAAAAAGTCAAATTTTTTTGGACCTCAAAATGTCATAAAAATGGTCATAGTATAGTAAGGCGTCAAAATTGGCCAAAAAAAGTCATTTTTCAGAAAGGCCTCAAAATGGTTAAAACTCCAAGCCCTGGACACTCTTGACAACCCTAAACACCAACTTCAGTTTGACAAAAAGTACCACAAAAAGGGGGGTCCAAACCACTCCTGAGGCTCTGAAACGTGCTCCTAAACACTTTCTGGGGGAACATTTTTGGCCTCTAACTGGAAAATTTTCACTCTCCCAACTCACTTATATGGGGGAACTTCAAATGCTCATAACTCTGGAACCCTAAGTCCTAGTGACTTAAGAGTGGTACCGTTGGACTCGGGGTACCCACAAATGGGGGGGTAGGACAAAGCCTCATGTCTCTATCTTGCTCCCTGAGGATCGGTCAAAACTGACCCTTGTTAAAACCCCAAATTTTCACTCTCCCAACTCACTTTTATGGGGGCACTTCAAATGCTCATAACTCCGGAACCCTATGTGCTAGAGACTCAAGGGTGGTACCGTTGGACTCGGGGTACACACAAATGGGGGGGTAGGACAAGGTCGCATGTCTCTATCTTGCTCTCTTAGGATCGGTGAAAAATGTCACATCCTCAAAATGTCATAAAAATGGTCATAGTATAGTAAGGCGTCAAAATCGGCCAAAAAAAGTCAAATTTTTTTGGACCTCAAAATGTCATAAAAATGGTCATAGTATAGTAAGGCGTCAAAATTGGCCAAAAAAAGTCATTTTTCAGAAAGGCCTCAAAATGGTTAAAACTCCAAGCCCTGGACACTCTTGACAACCCTAAACACCAACTTCAGTTTGACAAAAAGTACCACAAAAAGGGGGGTCCAAACCACTCCTAAGGCTCTGAAACGTGCTCCTAAACACTTTCTGGGGGAACATTTTTGGCATCTCACACTTTAGAAAATTTTCACTCTCCCAACTCACTTATGTGGGGGAACTTCAAATGCTCATAACTCTGGAACCCTAAGTCCTAGTGACTTAAGAGTTGTACCGTTGGACTCGGGGTACCCACAAATGGGGGGGGGGGGGGGGGGGGGGGGGTAGGACAAGGCCTCATGTCTCTATCTTGCTCCCTGAGGATCGGTCAAAACTGACCCTTGTTAAAACCCCAAATTTTCACTCTCCCAACTCACTTTTATGGGGGCACTTCAAATGCTCATAACTCCGGAACCCTATGTGCTAGAGACTCAAGGGTGGTACCGTTGGACTCGGGGTACCCACAAATGGGGGGTAGGACTAGGTCTCATGTCTTTATCTTGCACCCGGAGGATCGGTGAAAAATGTCACATCCTCAAAATGTCATAAAAATGGTCATAGTATAGTAAGGCGTCAAAATCGGCCAAAAAAAGTCAAATTTTTTTGGACCTCAAAATGTCATAAAAATGGTCATAGTATAGTAAGGCGTCAAAATTGCCCAAAAAAAGTCATTTTTCAGAAAGGCCTCAAAATGGTTAAAACTCCAAGCCCTGGACACTCTTGACAACCCTAAACACCAACTTCAGTTTGACAAAAAGTTCCACAAAAAGGGGGGTCCAAACCACTCCTAAGGCCCTGAAACGTGCTCCTAAACACTTTCTGGGGGAACACTTTTGGCATCTCACACTTTGGAAAATTTTCACTCACCCAACTCACTTATAAGGGGGAACTTCAAATGCTCATAACTCTGGAACCCTAAGTCCTAGAGACTTAAGGGTGGTACCGTTGGACTCGGGGTACCCACAAATGGGGGGTAGGACTAGGTCTCATGTCTCTATCTTTCACCCTGAGGATCGGTGAAAAATGTCACATCCTCAAAATGTCATAAAAATGGTCATAGTATAGTAAGGCGTCAAAATTGGCCAAAAAAAGTCAAAATTTTTTTTGGCCTCAAAATGTCATAAAAATGGTCATAGTATAGTAAGGCGTCAAAATTGGCAAAAAAAAGTCATTTTTCAGAAAGGCCTCAAAATGGTTAAAACTCCAAACCCTGGACACTCTTGACAACCCTAAACACCAACTTCAGTTTGACAAAAAGTACCACAAAAAGGGGGGTCCAAACCACTCCTAAGGCTCTGAAACGTGCTCCTAAACACTTTCTGGGGGAACATTTTTGGCCTCTAACTGGAAAATTTTCACTCTCCCAACTCACTTATATGGGGGAACTTCAAATGCTCATAACTCTGGAACCCTAAGTCCTAGTGACTTAAGAGTGGTACCGTTGGACTCGGGGTACCCACAAATGGGGGGGTAGGACAAAGCCTCATGTCTCTATCTTGCTCCCTGAGGATCGGTCAAAACTGACCCTTGTTAAAACCCCAAATTTTCACTCTCCCAACTCACTTTTATGGGGGCACTTCAAATGCTCATAACTCCGGAACCCTATGTGCTAGAGACTCAAGGGTGGTACCGTTGGACTCGGGGTACCCACAAATGGGGGGTAGGACTAGGTCTCATGTCTTTATCTTGCACCCGGAGGATCGGTGAAAAATGTCACATCCTCAAAATGTCATAAAAATGGTCATAGTATAGTAAGGCGTCAAAATCGGCCAAAAAAAGTCAAATTTTTTTGGACCTCAAAATGTCATAAAAATGGTCATAGTATAGTAAGGCGTCAAAATTGCCCAAAAAAAGTCATTTTTCAGAAAGGCCTCAAAATGGTTAAAACTCCAAGCCCTGGACACTCTTGACAACCCTAAACACCAACTTCAGTTTGACAAAAAGTTCCACAAAAAGGGGGGTCCAAACCACTCCTAAGGCCCTGAAACGTGCTCCTAAACACTTTCTGGGGGAACACTTTTGGCATCTCACACTTTGGAAAATTTTCACTCACCCAACTCACTTATAAGGGGGAACTTCAAATGCTCATAACTCTGGAACCCTAAGTCCTAGAGACTTAAGGGTGGTACCGTTGGACTCGGGGTACCCACAAATGGGGGGTAGGACTAGGTCTCATGTCTCTATCTTTCACCCTGAGGATCGGTGAAAAATGTCACATCCTCAAAATGTCATAAAAATGGTCATAGTATAGTAAGGCGTCAAAATTGGCCAAAAAAAGTCAAAATTTTTTTTGGCCTCAAAATGTCATAAAAATGGTCATAGTATAGTAAGGCGTCAAAATTGGCAAAAAAAAGTCATTTTTCAGAAAGGCCTCAAAATGGTTAAAACTCCAAACCCTGGACACTCTTGACAACCCTAAACACCAACTTCAGTTTGACAAAAAGTACCACAAAAAGGGGGGTCCAAACCACTCCTAAGGCTCTGAAACGTGCTCCTAAACACTTTCTGGGGGAACATTTTTGGCCTCTAACTGGAAAATTTTCACTCTCCCAACTCACTTATATGGGGGAACTTCAAATGCTCATAACTCTGGAACCCTAAGTCCTAGTGACTTAAGAGTGGTACCGTTGGACTCGGGGTACCCACAAATGGGGGGGTAGGACAAAGCCTCATGTCTCTATCTTGCTCCCTGAGGATCGGTCAAAACTGACCCTTGTTAAAACCCCAAATTTTCACTCTCCCAACTCACTTTTATGGGGGCACTTCAAATGCTCATAACTCCGGAACCCTATGTGCTAGAGACTCAAGGGTGGTACCGTTGGACTCGGGGTACACACAAATGGGGGGCTAGGACAAGGTCGCATGTCTCTATCTTGCTCTCTTAGGATCGGTGAAAAATGTCACATCCTCAAAATGTCATAAAAATGGTCATAGTATAGTAAGGCGTCAAAATCGGCCAAAAAAAGTCAAATTTTTTTGGACCTCAAAATGTCATAAAAATGGTCATAGTATAGTAAGGCGTCAAAATTGGCCAAAAAAAGTCATTTTTCAGAAAGGCCTCAAAATGGTTAAAACTCCAAGCCCTGGACACTCTTGACAACCCTAAACACCAACTTCAGTTTGACAAAAAGTACCACAAAAAGGGGGGTCCAAACCACTCTTAAGGCTCTGAAACGTGCTCCTAAACACTTTCTGGGGGAACACTTTTGGCCTCTCACACTTTGGAAAATTTTCACTCTCCCAACTCACTTATGTGGGGGAACTTCAAATGCTCATAACTCTGGAACCCTAAGTCCTAGTGACTTAAGAGTGGTACCGTTGGACTCGGGGTACCCACAAATGGGGGGGTGGGACAAGGCCTCATGTCTCTATCTTGCTCCCTGAGGATCGGTCAAAACTGACCCTTGTTAAAACCCCAAATTTTCACTCTCCCAACTCACTTTTATGGGGGCACTTCAAATGCTCATAACTCCGGAACCCTATGTGCTAGAGACTCAAGGGTGGTACCGTTGGACTCGGGGTACACACAAATGGGGGGGTAGGACAAGGTCGCATGTCTCTATCTTGCTCTCTTAGGATCGGTGAAAAATGTCACATCCTCAAAATGTCATAAAAATGGTCATAGTATAGTAAGGCGTCAAAATTGGCCAAAAAAAGTCATTTTTCAGAACGGCCTCAAAATGGTTAAAACTCCAAGCCCTGTGCACTCTTGACAACCCTAAACACCAACTTCAGTTTGACAAAAAGTACCACAAAAAGGGGGGTCCAAACCACTCCTAAGGCTCTGAAACGTGCTCCTAAACACTTTCTGGGGGAACATTTTTGGCCTCTCACACTTAGGCCCTGGACACTCTTGACAACCCTAAACACCAACTTCAGTTTGACAAAAAGTACCATAAAAAGGGGGGTCCAAACCACTCCTAAGGCTCTGAAACGTGCTCCTAAACACTTTCTGGGGGAACATTTTTGGCCTCTCACACTTAGGCCCTGTAGGCTCAACAACCCTAAACACCAACTTCAGTTTGACAAAAAGTACCACAAAAAGGGGGGTCCAAACCACTCCTAAGTCTCTGAAACGTGCTCCTAAACACTTTCTGGGGGAACATTTTTGGCCTCTAACTGGAAAATGTTCACTCTCCAAACTCACTTATATGGGGGAACTTCAAATGCTCATAACTCTGGAACCCTAAGTCCTAGTGACTTAAGAGTGGTACCGTTGGACTCGGGGTACCCACAAATGGGGGGGTAGGACAAGGCCTCATGTCTCTATCTTGCTCCCTGAGGATCGGTCAAAACTGACCCTTGTTAAAACCCCAAATTTTCACTCTCCTAACTCACTTTTATGGGGGCACTTCAAATGCTCATAACTCCGGAACCCTAAGTCCTAGTGACTTAAGAGTGGTACCGTTGGACTCGGGGTACCCACAAATGGGGGGGTAGGACAAGGTCTCATGTCTCTATCTTGCTCTCTTAGGATCGGTGAAAAATGTCACATCCTCAAAATGTCATAAAAATGGTCATAGTATATTAAGGCGTCAAAATCGGCCAAAAAAAGTCAAATTTTTCTTTGGCCTCAAAATGTCATAAAAATGGTCATAGTATAGTAAGGCGTCAAAATTGGCCAAAAAAAGTCATTTTTTAGAATGGCCTCAAAATGGTTAAAACTCTAAGCCCTGTACACTCAACAACCCTAAACACCAACTTCAGTTTGACAAAAAGTACCACAAAAACGGGGGTCCAAACCACTCCTAAGGCTCTGAAACGTGCTCCTAAACACTTTCTGGGGGAACATTTTTGGCCTCTCACACTTAGGCCCTGTACACTCAACAACCCTAAACACCAACTTCAGTTTGACAAAAAGTACCACAAAAAGGGGGATCCAAACCACTCCTAAGGCTCTGAAACGTGCTCCTAAACACTTTCTGGGGGAACATTTTTGGCATCTCACACTTAGGCCCTGTACACTCAACAACCCTAAACACCAACTTCAGTTTGACAAAAAGTACCACAAAAAGGGGGGTCCAAACCACTCCTAAGGCTCTGAAACGTGCTCCTAAACACTTTCTGTGGGAACATTTTTGGCCTCTCACACTTAGGCCCTGTACGCTCAACAACCCTAAACACCAACTTCAGTTTGACAAAAAGTACCATAAAAAGGGGGGTCCAAACCACTCCTAAGGCTCTGAAATGTGCTCCTAAACACTTTCTGGGGGAACATTTTTGGCCTCTAACACTTTGGAAAATTTTCACTCTCCCAACTCACTTATATGGGGGAACTTCAAATGCTCATAACTCTGGAACCCTAAGTCCTAGTGACTTAAGAGTGGTACCGTTGGACTCGGGGTACCCACAAATGGGGGGTGGGACAAGGCCTCATGTCTCTATCTTGCTCCCTGAGGATCGGTCAAAACTGACCCTTGTTAAAACCCCAAATTTTCACTCTCCCAACTCACTTTTATGGGGGAACTTCAAATGCTCATAACTCCGGAACCCTATGTGCTACAGACTCAAGGGTGGTACCGTTGGACTCGGGGTACACACAAATGTGGGGGTAGGACAAGGTTGCATGTCTCTATCTTGTTCCCCTGAGGATCGGTCAAAACTGACCCTGGTTAAAACCCCCTATCCTAACCCCTAAGCCTGACAACCGCGTGCACGTGCACATGCACGTGCACATCCACAACCACAATCCACGCCATAACCCTAACCCTAACCCTAACCCTTAAAACTGAACAGCATAAATGTTTAAGGAAGACAGCAACATCAGAAGACTGTATTCTTTTAGGCCAGTATATGGTCATCAAAGGTATGTGTGATACTGACGTAGAGAGCTACCGATAACATGCGTCGGCCAGTGCATTTCCTTTGGCTCCCTGCTAACTGTCCAGTCGTCGGATGAGGCAGGGGGAGTCACCGAGATAGTCCTAATATCCCTAACCCTCGACCTCAAAGTGTCATAAAACACGTCATAGGGCCCTAAGGCATGAAAATTTGACAAAAAAAGTCAAAATTTTTTTGGGCCTCAAAATGTCATAAAAATGGTCATAGTATACTAAGATGTGAAAATGTGACCAAAAAAAGTGATTTTTTAGTAAGACCTGAAAATGTCATAAAAATGGTCATAGTATACTAAGATGTGAAAATATGACCAAAAAAAGTGATTTTTTAGTAAGACCTGAAAATGTCATAAAAATGTGATTGTAAGGTACAGCTTCAAAAAATATACACATTTCTAACCTATCAAAATAAAAACCTGGAGGGGAGCTACTGTATTTTTAGTAAGTACATATAAAGTATCTAAATACTCATACACTTTTACATATTTATGCTTGTTTATTTTGATGTGTTTATATATATATATAATAACTGTGTATTTGATTTTAAACATTGAGCACTTTGCCATTTTACAGATTCCACTGAATTTCTTCAAAGCACTTATTATCAATTCTCTGTAGATGGCTCCGGACCACTGGCCGATGGCCACCACTTTTGAAGAAGAAGTTACCTTCTAATTGGACAATTCTTACGCATTTCTTTGATTGGAGAAAAAAAGGAGAAAAGCATCATGGGAAACATGAGTGAAACTAACATGACCAAGATTTACTCTGTGAGACTCCATGTCCAGAAATTAAAGGACTTTGCTGTGAATTTCTCTTCATGGTGAGTAGTGGTCAAAGTTGCTTTTCAGATTTAAAGGAGCAATCTGTAAAAAACAAAAAACAAAAACACAAATATCAACAACCAACACTGAGAATAAATAAAGATTTTAATGTATATTTATATACTGTAAATATATCCGGAATACACGTAGTAAACATAATTGTACACACTAACAGGATATTCTTTAGGCTGCATACTTGGACTGATACTTCAAGTATGCAGATCTGTTATAGCATCAGATATGTTGCAGTGCCTCCCTGGCAGATGGAACAATATTCAAAGAATATACAGCATAGAAGTTATCTGGAAGAATCCCATCATGCAGTGCAGTATATTGCAGATAACTTTGGTATGTTGTCAACCAAAACAAAACATATTCATTTACAAAAAGCAGAGTACACAGCATCTGGATCTGGTTTAGAGCTGAATTTAAAGCTTCTGTTCACACACAATAAAAAGCTGACAGAACAAAGGAGTTGTTTCTAATGTGCTGCCTGTTTCACACAAAAACATCTGACTGACGAGGAGCCAAACCCACTGACCTGGAAGCAGTTTAAATTTTAGTTTCCATCCACCTGACTGATCCAGATCACCCTCCTACATTGTTTCGTGTTGCTCAAAACGAAAAATCCTGATGAATCAGTGGCCTCTGACGAGACAGCGGAACTTTACTTTCAGATCTAAATGCTGTTTTTTCTGCAGTTGAACAGAAACAGAGAAACGACGACGATGTAACGTGCAGATTAAAAACTTGGATTATCTCTAACAACCGATAACTCTACACATTATTACTGTAAACTCAGTCAAGTTTCAGCTACTGACCACATCAACACTTTGTAGTTACATTCAACAGTCATTCATTGACAGCATAAAAGTGTGAAGCTTCAATGTGACTCCGCCGCCATTGCATCACTTCCTTCAACACATTTCATTCACAAAAAGTGTTTGATTCACAGGAACATGGAAAACTGACTTACTGCCACATTAGCCACTTTTGACTTTATCAGTTTCAGTCTCAGAGAATTTAAATAAGTTTTTATGATGAGCAACACAAAATGTTTTACAATCAATCTTTAAAAATACTTAATTATTTAAAACAAACAAAACTGAATTAAACACTTTTCATTCTGGGACATTTTCTTCTTTGATATTTTACACTTTAGAAATGTTCTTGTGTTTTTCAGTGATTGTTGCTTTAAACTTGACACATTAAATATTTAGTATTTTAGATTTGTAGATTTTTCTCCTGATTAGCATCAAGTTGATCCACCGATATTCAGTAAAACAAGAAAATATAAATGTGTTTTTTTAAATATTGAATATTTCTGACCTCAAACACACAAGTACATGTAACATCTTTACAGCAGATTCAGTTCAAACTTCTCTGAGACAACCATCTTCAACTCTGATCAATCGTCTTCTGATCAATATTTTTCTATTGCTAATATTTCTTCACATCTAAAACAAAAATTACAACAGCAGTTTACAAAATATTAATGCTTCTGAAAAAAAACCTAAAACGTTTTTCAAATCAATCACAAAGTTTGTCTGAAAAACAATCTGAGGAAAAAAGTGTGGATAAGCCCCGCCCACTGGTACCTAGACTCAAAGCAGGTGAAATTAAAACTCCATCAGCTTAAAATGTTGGTTTAGGAAAATAAAACCTGATCTGAGGTTCTGTTTAACTGTGGATTTAAACTGAAGGAAAGAGAAAAAAGTTTGAAATTCCCCTTCATACACCTGGAATTTCCAGTGACACCTGTCAGGTAGCCCCACCCATCATTGAATGGTGGCTGTCCAGCAACTGTTCTCAACACTGATTGGCTACACCAGCCAATCAGAGTTCTGCGCTATCCTTTAACATGTTGTTCAGTGGGGGGAGGGGCTGTGATGTCACGGAAAAAAACTTAGTGACAAATAAAAATAAAAAATCCTTTTAAAATAAATGCAGCACAGAGAGAAAACAGCTGCTCAGACTCAGCTGTTCACTGCAAATTTACAGTATTAATGTGTAATATTTACAGTATTACTGTATTTTTACAGCATTAGTATTTGTATTAACAGTATTACAGTATACAGACTGACTGTATGACACACACATGCAGAAATCAGATTCACATGTTCAAAATAAAAGTCAAATTTCTCTTACAGCAAAAATGGCTTCTCCTGCAGACACTGCACTGAGTCATAGACACTGCACTGAGTCAGACACTGCACTGAGTCATAGACACTGAGTCAGAGACACTGCACTGAGTCAGACACTGCACGGAGTCACAGACACTGCACTGACTCATACACTGCACTGAGTCAGAGACACTGCACTGAGTCAGACACTGCACTGACTCATAGACACTGCACTGAGTCAGACACTGCACTGAGTCAGACACTGCACTGAGTCACAGGCACTGCACTGAGTCATAGACACTGAACTGAGTCATAGACACTGAACTGAGTCAGAGACACTGCACTGAGTCAGACACTGCACTGAGTCAGAGACACTGCACTGAGTCAGACACTGCACTGAGTCACAGACACTGCACTGACTCATAGACACTGCACTGAGTCAGACACTGCACTGAGTCACAGGCACTGCACTGAGTCACAGGCACTGCACTGAGTCATAGACACTGAACTGACTCAGACACTGAACTGACTCATAGACACTGCACTGAGTCAGACACTGCACTGAGTCAGACACTGCACTGAGTCACAGACACTGCACTGACTCATAGACACTGAACTGACTCATAGACACTGCACTGAGTCAGACACTGCACTGAGTCAGAGACACTGCACTGAGTCAGACACTGCACTGAGTCACAGACACTGTAAATGTACTTTTGTCCTACACCTCAAACTCAGATCATGAAGTTCTTTAAACTCTGAACAGCTACATTTTAAAAATGTTTCTCAGCTTTAAATGTAAAACTAAAGTATTTCCAGTGAGGCCTCTCTCTGTCACTGCACACACACTTACTTACTGTTGATTCTCAGATGTGAATATAAAACAGGTGAATCCGTGTGTGTCTGCAACACTTCCTGTCTCACCTGCTCATAAACACTGTTTGATGTTCTCACTCAGGTGTGTGAGGCCGTGAACTGAAAGGTTTTACAGACGTTCCTGTTCTGTTTTTCTGCATCTGTCACCTGTGACATCATGAGTCTCACTGCTTGTGATGTCATTGTGTTTACTACGACCGATTCTTCTCCGTGAAGTGAAACTGGGTTAATTCAAAAAGTGCAGCTGCAGACACTGCAGGTGTTCACACAGGTGACACCTGACTGCTCCCACGTGTTTCTATGACAACAAATTTTCATCACAGAATTCCCGGGTTTTCCAGGATCCTGTTAAGTCTTTTTAAAAATGTGATGTTTCAATCTGTGCAGTGAAAATGGAAGACAGATTTCACTCCATCATCTGTTCAGACAGCTTTAACTCATTCACTCATTCGTTCCACTCTTCACTGAGGTGAAGCTGTGCTGTTCTCTGATTGGTCAGATGACTGCTGTGATTCATTTCTCTGTCTCTCTGCTTCCTCTTCTTCTCTTGATAAACTGTCATTTCAGTTTCAGTTAGCTTCTGCATTTTACTTCCTGTTCCCTGCAGTAGATCCTCCACCAGAAAAAAATCACTTCCTGTCCTTTTGGTTTCCCTTTCTCTGCAGCAGACCCCACCCACTGAGGTCAGAAGAGCAGACTCCGCCTCCTGGTCAGACTGTTTGCTAAACAGAAAATAAAACTTTATTTGAAACCAACAAGTCAACAGCTTAGACAGATTCAAACTTTAGGTCCACGGAGTAACTGTTCTGGAGCTTTCAGAATGATCACATGATCTTCCTCCACACATGGATTCACTCTGTTGTCATGGAGAATTAACTCTGTGATGTCATCGAACGCTCCAGAGCAGCTACGCCACAATGAAAGTTTCCTCAGCTCAGTCGTTCAAAGACGGTTTTTGGACAAACTGACCAAATATTTCAAATTTAAACGACTCATTTAGTGTGTGTGTGTGTGTGTGTGTGTTACCTGGGTCAGGTGCTGCCGTCGGCCTCGTCTCCTTCTCGAGCTGGATCTCGGGCAGACTGAAGATGGTCATCGCTGAAACGACAGTCACAGTGACTGTGATGTCACAGCACGCAGTGATGTCACAGTACACAGGGATCAAAAGTCACGTTCTAACTTACTGTCAGGAAGTGACATCACTCTGTTGCCGAGGTTATTGAAGTAGCGCTGATTCATGGCCTGGTCTGCAGAGATCCTCTTCTTTCCTTCAAACTAAAGTTCAGATGAAAAGTTTTTCTTCCTCTGATCAGTGAAATTACATTTTATGTTTGAAGATGTGATGATGTCACATCCTGT
The DNA here is from genome assembly GCF_017976425.1 of Toxotes jaculatrix. NCBI lineage: Eukaryota > Metazoa > Chordata > Actinopteri > Toxotidae > Toxotes > Toxotes jaculatrix. Next base: position 30,904,722 of record NC_054395.1, on the reverse strand, counting down.
CTGTGAGACATTTACTGACCTGCAGGAACTCTGACAGCAGCTCCACTCCTTCACTGCTGAGTCTGCACACACACAGACACACACACATCTTTAATGCTGATGTTTTGTTATGATTCTACTTCCTGTTTAAAGCAGCTGAAGCTGCAGCATCGTCAGAGAACGAAGGGAAAGGCAGATAAAATCCTCCGTGGAGGCGACAGCTCGGAGTCAGACCATCATCATTGTGGTCGCCTATTGTTCGTTTCCAGTGTGTAGTCAAGTTGTGTACCTGTGTGTTGTGCTGTTGTGTACCTTGAAGTGTGGTTACTTAGTCTCTCTGCTCTGTACTGAGGGTAGTTGTATGTCACAAACTCCTCATTGGAAGTGATCCCAGGCCAGCTCTGCTCTGTGGGAGTACCTGCACACAAAACACACACAGTACACACACAGTACACACACAAGTCACCACGCAGACATAAAACCCAGTTTTCTATAAGTAAAACAAACAGAAGTTCGCTGATTCTCACCGAGGAGTTTGAAAATGAAGTGAAGCTCCTCCTCAACTGTGGAACCAGGAAACAGAGGCCGACCTGTTGCCATCTCATAGAAGATACAGCCAACACCCCTATGCACACAGACACACACACAGACACACACAGACCGTCTACACACTCATCCTTCTGTAGTAGTGGTACAGCAGTGAACTACAATAACAGCAGTACAGAACTGACCACATGTCGATGTGAGTGGAGTAGTCAGTGCTGCCCAGCAGGATGTCGGGGGGGCGGTACCACAGTGTCACCACCTCGTTAGAATACGTCTTCGTTGGGATGGACTTCGCTCGAGCCAAACCTGAAACACGACACACCTGAGTGACATCATCACTGCGTTTACAGCAGCTCAGTGAAATCATTTTGTTTTGCAGACACGTGGACACATGAACAATAGCATGTCATCAAAAACTCTGCTACCCAGAATTCACTAGGGACTCCACCCTCAGCTGATGAGACTGTGGACAAGTTGGAGAAGTTTAAGGACTAGATGTAACGAAAGTACAGAGGTGTGTGGAGGTGTGTTTTTTGTTTGTTTGTTTAATTAACCTTTATTTAACCAGGACATCTCCTGAGATTAAAATCTCAACGTGCCCTACATTTCTTTTTTTTCTACAACTCCCTCCACAATCAGAGACCCAGAGTCTGACCCCAGATCAGCCTCTGTGAACAGGAAGGAACCTCCAGCAGAACCAAAGGCTGTAACAGCGTCAGAGTCAGTAGGCGGGCTAACGTTAGCCTGAACACACGCAGACATGGATGTCAGCTCACAGGAGGAGGATTGGATCATAAAGAGTCCACACACCAACAACTGCAGAGTCCACAGGTGATAGACGTACTTAAACTGGGCCACGCCAGCAGGAGTTGGTGTGTTTTTTGTCAGTGAACGCAGCCGTGTACCAGGAAACGTCAGAGACTGACATGCAGACAGGCTGATTTCATTCTGAACCCGTCCAGAACTTCTGGAGTATTGTCCAGACGAAGGTGAGACACGTGAGACCCAACACTGTTCAGAAGCTTCAGACATTTCTGTTTTAAAAATTCTTTTTTATAAGTCGAACAAAATATTCTGATTCTCTGAGATATTGAATTTTAGCTTCTCATTGGCTGTAAGACACAATCACCAAGATTAAAACAAATAAAGGCTGAAAATGTTTCACTCTGGGTGGAACGAATCGATTTATATGAGTCTGACTTTTTTCACTGAATTATTGAAATGAATTAAGTGATCCACAGCATTCGAACGTGCTGAGATGCACCTGTCCAAAGCCGTGCTGCTGCTACGACCTGATCCAACATCAGATCCTCAGAATATCATCGTTTCCACAGAGACTTTCCTTTTTGGGTTTTTCTGCAGAGGAAGTTGTTCTGAAACATCCCCTGCCTTTAACACGGGAAGAACTTTCCAGATCTTGGGTGTGGAATTAATGTGGAGGCTCTGATTCCAAATATGAACAACAGGCTAATGGATGCAGTGCACTGTGGACACGCAGAACAGCTGCTCCAGCAGCACGCTGACAGCGTGTGGCCACTGATGACGGCTCGCTGAATGAATCAGGCCACAGACCACGTCACCCAGCAGCAGTGATTTCAGTCACAGTCGCTCTGCGCCTCCTGTCAGAGACATGACCTGGTCACCGCGCTGAGACACTGACGGCTGCAGCCTCTTGGCTTCAGGAGCCAACACTGAGTGAACACGTCTGAGAACTTCGACAACATGAGACTCGAGACCAGAGGACTGAGGCTGAACTTCAGTTTCTGCTCTGCTGAGGTGGGAGCTGCAGTGATCCAGGTGGGAAACGACCTGGGCCTGAGAGGGGCGGATCCTCCTGACGTTGCACAGCAGGAACCTTCATGCTTTTCTTTATGTCTCACCCACTGAAGTGTTGGCAGGAGGAGTCTGATCGTGTCGGACTGAACCTGCTCCACAGCATGAAGAACGAACATGTGCACACACACTGTCCATGTTAGCACGTGGTGTTTGGTTGCCATGGCAGCGTGTGCAGGTGGCCTCTGGAACCTAATATTTCAGTGCTGTTGTTACGTGTTTACATGTTTCATACAGAAATTCAGCAGAATGAAGAATCTTTGTTTTCAATGAAACAGCCACACGACGACGACCACGACCACGAGCTGGAAGTTGCTTCAGAGATCAGCGTTCACTGTCGGTGTGCAGACTGAGGGTGAGTGTGTTTGTGCTGAGCGCTGATGGATTCCACTGCCATGTATGAACGTCGAGCTCAGTAAAACTGAACGTGTGTTAAAACCAGCGCTGAACTCAGACTCACCGAAGTCGGCCAGCTTCAGCTCTCCTCGCTCGTTGATCAGCAGGTTTTGGGGTTTCAGGTCTCGATGGAGAACTTTCCTCCGGTGACAGTACGACAAACCTCGCAGCAGCTGGAAAAGAAAGAGCTGAGGAGAGAAATCAAGCACGGTTACTGGAGAAGAGTAAACTGGACAAACAGAAAACAAACTGGAGAGTAAAGAGACGGAGAAGAAGAACCAGAACAAAGACAAAGATGAACTCTGCTATTATCACATCAAAATACAACAAAACAAATCAGAACCAATTCATGTCGAACCCTCTGAACCAGTCTCTTGCAAATATTTTCTACTGTGCCAGGGTTTCCTCAGCTTCTCGGTGAGCGTGCTGCTTCATGCTGGTGCATCAGAGCGGAGGCTCAGCTGTGCCACAGATCCTTTCATTTCCTGAATCCCTGATTGTACTTCCTGCTCCCTGCAGCTCCGGGTTTCCTCTGATCACAGCTCTGATGCTTCATCCTGCTCACACGGCTCTGATGACTTCAGCTAAAACCTGTTCATACGTGACATGTCACATGTCAATCATGTGACATCTTAGTCACGTTATGTTTCACACAGTGATGTATATTACATGTCAGTCTGTGATATGTGTGTGGTCCTGGTGCAAAGTCCAAAGCCGCCCACAAGAAAGATGCACCGTTCCCAGCAGCACTGCGATGCCAGGCCGACGCGTGGAGCGTCAGCTGTAACAGGCGCTACGCTCAATCTGAGGCAACGAGTGAATATACACTCCCAGAATACTCCCGGTCTGCAGCAGCAGCTGTACTGACAGTAACAAACAAACAAAAGAGTTTTCTCACTTTGACGTTGTGGACGTGGATCATGTTTCCACAGTCGTCCAGGTACTGTTTCAGATCTTTGTCCTGAAACAACAAACACACACATACATATGCACACACAGTCACTATAAACACCACTACAGACACAGTGCACTGAATAAGACGTGTGTGTTCATGTGTGTGTGTGTTTATCTCACCAAGTACTCGAACACCAGTGTGAGGGATTTCTGTGTGTGGATGATGTCGTGAAGCGTAACGATGTTGGCGTGTTTCAGATCCTTCAACAGCGACACTTAGGAAGAAAACACACACATCAACACACACACACACACACACACACACACACACACACACAGTACTACATGTGAAAATGTAGCAACAGTGAGGCTGTCGTCATTTTTCTGACAGGCTCAGTTTGAATGAACTGATTCAGTGCTGCAGGCGTGTCTGCGTGTGTGTGTCCCACTGTAAAGGGTCAGCACTGCAGTGAAGTGTCAGCACTGCAGTGAAGTGTCAGCACTGCAGAAAAGTATCAGCACTGCAGTGAAGTGTCAGCACTGCAGTGAAGTGTCAGCACTGCAGAAAAGTATCAGCACTGCAGAAAAGTATCAGCACTGCAGTGAAGTGTCAGCACTGCAGTACAGTGTCAGCACTGCAGTAAAGTATCAGCACTGCAGTGAAGTGTCAGCACTGCAGTACAGTGTCAGCACTGCAGTAAAGGGTCAGCACTGCAGTACAGTGTCAGCACTGCAGTGAAGCGTCAGCACTGCAGTGAAGCGTCAGCACTGCAGTGAAGTGTCAGCACTGCAGTAAAGTGTCAGCACTGCAGTACCTTCTCTGATGGCAGTACACGGAGCGCCTTCTTCATGTTCCAGTCGAATTTCTTTCAGAGCCACAAGGTTTTCAGTCAGTTTGCTGCGACCTTTGTAAACTGTAGCATAGGTCCCCTACAGAGAGACAGACAGGTGAGTCAGAGCTACAGGTGCACACAAGACAGGAGACATTCAGTCTCTTTTCCAGTTCCAGGTCCTGCTGTGAGAGAACACACAGATCAGTCACTACCAGAGACCAAGACCAGAGCCGAGGACAGATCAGAACCAGAGCCAAGGACAGAACAGAACCAGAGCTGAGGACAGATCAGAAACAGAGCTGAGGACAGATCAGAACCAGAGCTGAGGACAGATCAGAAACAGATCGGAGGACAGATCAGAAACAGATCCGAGGACAGATCAGAAACAGAGCTGAGGACAGATCAGAACCAGAGCCGAGGACAGATCAGAACCAGAGCTGAGGACAGGGACAGTTAGTTAATACTCAGACTGCTCTGACTTCAGCAGAGGAACCTGAAACCTCCAACAGTTCTCTGATCAGCAGTAAGAAGCTGGTTCCACCCCACAAGAACTAAGGTGTGCGTGCGTGCGTGTGTGTGTGTGTGTGTATGTGTGTGTGTGTGTGTGTGTGCGTGTGTGTGCGTGTGTGTGAGATAATACATGCTGTGACTTGCTGTCTTATGAATGAAGCTGAGCTGGACTGGGTGGTTCGCTCTGTGGTGATGGGACACAAACACACAGAGGACAGGGATCCAGTCCTCTTTGATGGACGAGTCTGTCTCATGTCTCAGTGTCTGATGACCCGGTCACGGGTTCATGAGTCAGACAGGAAGTGACTGACGCCTCACAGAGAAGCTCAGAGTTCTTCCACCTCTGATTCGTTTACATCAGCACCAGTACAGGCCTGTCCTTACCTCTCCCAGTTTGTCCAGTTTGACATATGTCTCCAGTTTTCCAAAACCAATCTCTGACTGCAGACAGAGACAGAGGGACAGACAGAGGGACAGACAGAGAGACAGACATATCATCTGTACTGAAACACTCAATATCATGGATAATAGAAATCCAGTAGAAACAGTAAAATGAGGCAGGACAGAAGTTGACAGACGCACCAGAGACACTCTGCGCAGCCGCCTGCTGATTGGCTGCTCAAATAAAGCTGGACCAATCACATTAAACTTCTCCAGGTAATCATCTGGAAGACGGATGTCAGCCGGTAACGATAGCCGTTTATTGATGTCCTGAAACAAAACAGAGAGACAGAGGAGACAAAGGGACAGGGACAGACATTAAAAATATTCTGACTACGTTAAATAACAAACAGGATTCATCTGAAGGACTTCACTTCACTCTGGACAATAACTTTATTTTACACAGTGTTAAATGACAAGAAATGAGTGAGTGTCCTGATTAACCTGTGAATTCATTCATTCATTCATTTAAACAGAGACGGAACAGTGAGCTGCCAGGTGTGGACGGGAGCTGAATCTGGTTCGAGGCCACTGGAGATGAGGCGGTCTCAGCTGATGACGCCCGCCAACCATCTGTCCATCAAACCCCCCCAACCTAAGACAGAACCTGAAGCCTTTAGTCCTGTGACCGGTCAGTGAGGACCAGAGACGGTCCTGCAGACAGGAGGGAGACACAGCTGGAGGGAAATTGAATCGAAGGCAACTGGACATATGTTTGTCTGGGAAGACGTTTCGCCTCTTATCCAAGGGGCTTCATCAGTTCGTATGCATCGGTCTATCTAGTCCGCACTAGTCTGACCTAGAAAGTGGAGGAAGACCCAGGTATTTAACCTGTTGTGGGTGGGTGGGTGCAACCGGGTGCGACCGGCTGCAACCAGCTGTAACCAGCTGCAACCAGCTGCAACCAGCTGCAGACACAACGCTCCAGGGAAAAGGCCAAGTGTGAGTCCAACAGCAAGAAAGAGAAGACAGTGGTGAATGAAGACAGACTCCTCAGGACGCTCCCGAGCACAAAAGAGAAGAGAAGGAAACAACAGTCCAAACCAAGGAGGAGACAGAAGGTAAAAGTCCTCATCAAGGAATCACTATTTTACAAGCAGAGAAAACAGGACCAACCAGCAGAGAGCTGGACAATGACGGGACGCAGACTTTCTCAGACAAGCAGAGAGGAAGAGCTCATAATACCATCAGATCTGTCTCCTGTCCAGGCTCCATGTCAGCAGCTCGACACTACTGTCCCCAGCACCTGCTCCAATTGAAGTCCCCTACAGACTCTACGAGGACACCGCAGGAGTCTTAAACTTCAAACATGGAGACAAATGGAGGACGTCTGGAAGCAAAGGCGCATTCCTAAGGTACAGCGTCCTGTACCTGGACGGTGTCTTTGTTTCATCAGGCAGCCTCTTTGAAATCTGCAGCTCTTCCTCAAGAGACACAAGAGGACGAATTAAACCTGAGGACGAACGGGGGTGGGGGGGCGGGGTGGGCGATGCAACAGGTGAAGTAAGAATGTGTGTGTGTGTCTGTGTGTTTCTGTGTGTGTGTGTGTGTTTCTGTGTGTGTCTGTGTGTGTCTGTGTGTGTGTTTCTGTGTGTGTGTGTGTGTTTCTGTGTGTTTCTGTGTGTGTGTGAGTGTGTGTGTGTGTGTGTGTCTGTGTCTGTGTGTTTCTGTGTATGTGTGTGTTTCTGTGTGTGTCTGTGTGTGTCTGTGTGTGTGTGTGTGTGTGTGTGTGTGTGTGTCTGTGTGTGTGTGTGTCTGTGTGTGTTTCTGTGTGTTTCTGTGTGTGTGTGTGTGTGTGTGTTTCTGTGTGTGTGTGTTTCTGTGTGTGTGTGTGTGTCTGTGTGTGTCTGTGTGTGTGTGTGTGTTTCTGTGTGTGTCTGTGTGTGTGTGTGTGTGTCTGTGTGTGTGTGTGTGTGTCTGTGTGTGTGTCTGTGTGTGTGTGTCTGTGTGTGTGTGTGTGTCTGTGTGTTTCTGTGTGTTTCTGTGTGTGTGTGTGTCTGTGTGTGTGTCTGTGTGTGTCTGTGTATGTGTGTGTTTGTGTGTGTGTGTGTGTCTGTGTGTGTGTGTGTGTGTGTGTGTCTGTGTGTGTCTGTGTGTCTGTGTATGTGTGTGTTTCTGTGTGTGTGTGTCTGTGTGTGTGTTTCTGTGTGAGTGTGTGTCTGTGTGTGTGTTTCTGTGTGTGTGTCTGTGTGTGTGTGTGTGTGTCTGTGTGTGTGTGTGTGTGTCTGTGTATGTGTGTGTCTGTGTGTGTGTTTCTGTGTGAGTGTGTCTGTGTGTTTCTGTGTGTGTGTGTGTGTCTGTGTGTGTGTCTGTGTCTGTGTGTTTCTGTGTGTGTGTGTGTGTGTGTGTGTGTGTGTGTGTCTGTGTCTGTGTGTTTCTGTGTGTTTGTGTGTTTCTGTGTGAGTGTGTGTGTGTCTGTGTTTCTTTGTGTGTCTGTGTGTGTGTGTGTGTCTGTGTGTGTGTGTGTGTGTGTGTGTCTGTGTGTTTCTGTGTGTGTGTGTGTCTGTGTCTGTGTGTTTCTGTGTGTGTGTGTGTTTGTGTGTTTCTGTGTGTCTGTGTGTTTCTGTGTGAGTGTGTGTGTGTGTCTGTGTGTGTGTGTGTGTCTGTGTGTGTCTGTGTGTGTGTGTCTGTGTGTGTGTGTGTGTGTGTTTCTGTGTGTGTGTCTGTGTGTGTGTGTGTGTGTGTGTGTGTGTTTCTGTGTGTTTCTGTGTGTGTGTGTGTCTGTGTATGTGTGTGTTTGTGTGTGTGTGTGTGTGTGTGTGTGTCTGTGTGTGTCTGTGTGTGTGTGTGTTTCTGTGTGTTTCTGTGTGAGTGTGTGTGTGTCTGTGTGTTTCTGTGTGTGTGTGTGTCTGTGTGTTTCTGTGTCTGTGTGTGTCTGTGTGTTTCTGTGTGTTTCTGTGTGAGTGTGTGTGTGTGTCTGTGTGTGTGTCTGTGTCTGTCTGTCTGTGTATGTGTGTGTGTCTGTGTGTGTGTCTGTGTCTGTGTGTGTCTGTGTCTGTGTGTGTTTGTGTGTGTCTGTGTCTGTGTGTGTCTGTCTGTCTGTGTGTCTGTGTCTGTGTCTGTGTCTGTGTGTGTCTGTGTCTGTGTCTGTGTGTGTCTGTGTGTGTCTGTCTGTCTGTCTGTCTGTCTGTCTGTGTATGTGTGTGTGTCTGTGTGTGTACCTCAGTAGAGATCTTCTTGTTCCTCAGTCTGACTCTGACTGGACTCTGAACGTCGTCTGAAGAAGAAGCTGGATCACTTTCTCCATCTGAACTCATCCTCACATCCTCATGAACAATCTCTGAGAACAGACACAGACACACACACACACACATTTACATGTTTCAGTCATTAAACACTGATCATTTCAAACTACCAGGAGACAAAAGGGACAAAATTCATGCTGTGACAGTTGTTTGACCACAGACTCAGTGTACTCAGAGCACAGGTGTGAGGTTGTGTTCCCACTGGTGTTTGCAGAGTTTGTACTCGCTGTGACAGTACCCAGCCGGTTGGTGTGGTTCAGGTAGGAGCTCAGGCTGCGTCCCAGGCCTCGAGGTTTCCTCAGTGAGCTGCTGTACGACTGCAGCAGAGACTGAACAGAAGAGGAGGAGCCCCGAACCTTCAAACCACCGGAGGACGAGTGGAGAGACACCTCTGGGGGGACAGAAGAAAATAAAGATAAACTCTGTAGATTAATTCATTGACTGGCAGGTCAACAACCAATCACAGCAGGACATTCCTGAGAGGCGTCAAAGCATCTGTCTTAGCTGGACACCTGACATGTGGAGCAGCAGACTGGGCAGACTGGGATGGTGATGCCCATTTTTTAAGGGATACTGGACTTTGTGCTCCAGTTATCTGCCATGCCAGCGTACTGAGACAGAGGAGCAGCTCCAAACTCTCGCAGGGTAACTAGACCAATGGGACGTTTCCCATCCGGTCTCTGTGTTTTGTGGACCACGTCCCTCAAGTATGGAGAGACCACTGATATGAGACGTCCAGTCCTGCCTCCTTTTCCTGGGCAGGAAGTCACGTTCCGTGTGTCGCGCTCAGTCAGGGTTGTCCCTCATCATGGATTCTGTTTGACAGCCCGGGACAGGAGATTGTCCCGCTCAGATCCAGAACAGGGTTCAGGTTCAGGTCCTCTGAGGGACGGGGTTCAGCTGACAACATGTTGATAGATTTATAAGACAGACCTAATCCTGGATCAATAATCACACCTTTGATTTGACCTGCTGACAGAAACACTGATCTACCTGCTGATCACACCTGTAAGCATGTGTGTGTGTGTGTGTGTTACCTGAGTCACTGTGTGATGTCACTTCCTGGTTGATGGTGTCACTCAAAGTCCTTTCCCCTCCCCCGGCCCCTCCCCTCCCCAGAGTGAGTGACAGCTGCCGTTTGATCTTTCTCATCCTCTCCATGAGGGGGGGCCGGGGGGGCAGAGGGGGGCGTGACACTGGGATAGGTGGGGCAGCCAGCCTGGAGACCACACCTGCACAGGTAAACAGGAAATGACGGGTAGAACGGGCAGCTGATGCTACAGAGATGATCTGGATCCAGACCTGGACCAGCAGATTGTGACACAACACAAGGACAGCCGTCCTTCCTCCTGTTCTCTACACTGAACGTGGACAATGTCCCACCCATGACTCCGTCCTCAGCCTATAAAAACAGAGTGATTGTACTGTGGAGACAGAGCTGCATGAAGCTCTGTCCTGCCTCACCTGTGGCTACACCTGACACCTGGCATAAACCCACTGACCCCACCTGTCCCACTCCTGTCTTCCTTCTCATGCAGAAACAGGGCTGCAGGACGTCTCACTGTAAGATCAGCAGACATTATTTTACACCTTCAGAACATCATCCTTCTCCAGCAGACACAAACGTCTCAGCCAGAATCTGTGTCTCCTACTAAACACAAGAGGCAGCAACCATCAGCAGCCAATTCTCTGAGAGACATCCAGCGTCCCCCAGTCAAGGACACATCACTCTTCATGGTCTTCATGCAGCAAACCAGCAAGCTAAACATACAGTGACCCCATCTGCCGTCACGCCATCTTCCGACTCCTCCGATCGACGGCACACCACTTCCCGCTCTCAGCCCTTCAGCTCAGGGGAGGACGCCACAAATCGTGACACGCAGCAATCACACTCCATGTCCTTCTCTGTCTCCTAGGTTAGTGGCGCGTCACTTCCCATCCACCTCCTGCAGGACATGTCTCACACCGCTGTGGCAGCCATCACAGCTGATCGGGTGCTTCACTGGCTTCGGGGAACATTTCCAGCCACGTTCAAACAGAGAATCATCGATCAGTTTTTTCAGAGGACGGAGCTCTGTCTGTGAAAGAACCACAACTGCAGCTCAGTTCAAGGATTCAAGGAGTCCTGCTGTCTGTCCTCTCTGATTGGGCGTCTCAGGCACAGCGCTCTCTTGGTTTGAATTAGCTAAGTGCTGCCAGTTAGCTGTCAACTTGTCCTTTCCTTCCTTTTTGTGACTGTTTTACTTGCTGCTGTAACATAATTTCCCTCTGAGGGATGAATAAAATATATCTATCCTGTCTCGCTGGGCGTTCCCTCAATGTGTCACGGCAACGGCATTCACCCTAATCTCACCCCATCCCCACCGGGGTGCCCCAGGCTCAGTCATCCACCTGCATGGGTGCTGCTACGCTCTGACTCTCTGCTGCACCCGTCACTCCCGTTCTCAGCTGGTCTCTCAGACGAAGCCACATGGAAACCTTCGACCAAACCTGTCCAGGCTGAATGGTCAGTCACCCCAGCTAGTCAATCTCTCCAACAATATCAACATAGCAATGTCCTCTTCATGTGTCCTGTTGAATAACCAGCTGTCCCTCTCTGACCACCGCTGGCCGCTTTGCTCTATACGAGAAAACTCAGCCTATCTCTCACCATACAGAAGGTCTGCAGAGCAGAGGTGTCCATCAGCCTAACATTATTATCAGAGCAGGGGTGTCCTCACCGTCCTCCGTCTTCAAGAATTTCTTGAAGACTCAACTCGAGTGCACCTTCTCTCGTAACACCTCAAATGAACGAACGTGTGCTTCTGGTGAGCTTCTTCACCTGATCTTTCCTTTTCTTACTGAGCAGGTTTAGTTCTGGGTACTCAGGTCTCCTACTGTCCTGAAGCTTTACTGTCGTCTCCTCACTTTGGATGAAACTAAGCAAATGTAAATAAAGCTAATAAATAAAAACAACACTAAGCTTAACACCACCAAAAAACCACAACAAGGCGCCTGCTATACCTCAAAGGTGAGAGAGACAAACAGGCTGAGGTGTTAGGAGAACACCTGGTCTGCTGAGAGAAGGTGAATTAGATTTTAATTGTCAGTGACACTGATGGAAACTAAAGAGTGAAAAACACTGATGTTCATCAGATCTGAGGCCTCAGCATCACCTCACATTCAACTGAGCATCAGTGATTCAAGCGACATGAGTGTTTCTGTTTAACCACAGGCTAACAGCTAACAACAGCTAACAACAGCTAACAGGAGCTAACAGCCGCTGTTTGTTCTCTGTGGTACCGTCTATGTTCTGTGTTCCCTCTGTGGTACTGTCTATGTTCTGTGTTCCCTCTGTGGTACTGTCTATGTCCTGTGCGTTCTCTCCCTGCCTGTGCCTGTGTTGCTGTATGAGGACGGGACCCATCTATTTGCTGCAGTGACCGTCCTCGGTGTGTTATAAATAGCAGCGGAGGCGGAGCGGGTTAATCTCTGAGGCTGTAGCTCCCTGAACGGCTCCGTCAGTCTTCTAAAACCGGTTTCCCGGTCACACGAGGCTCCACAGTAACTTTTACTCACCGGGACGGTTTATCCCGGTCTGTCCCGGGTTATCTTCGGCTCGATTCAGTCTGACAGAATCTCTGGTCTTTGCGACTCCCAGTAATCTGCTGCCATGTTGCTGCTCCGCTCCGCTCCGCTCCTCCGGTGCGTCCTGTCGGAAACACCGACCGCACCGTCACTGACGTCACTGCGGGACGCCCCCGGCACGTGCCCTCCACCGGGCCTTTATTTATTTTTAAACAGTTCAGTTACAAACAACATGAAAAACAATAAATAAAATTACAAAACGTGATTTTTTATCCAAACTGATGAATAAGCAGTTTCAGTGAAACCTTTAAATAAACACGTTGTTTACACAAACAGCTGAGAGTTTTAATCTGTGGTCAGTTTATAAAAATGACGTGAGCAGGCTCAGCTGCTGGCGGCCTCCTGGACACCGAGGACAGACAGGTCCCACAGAGAGACAGGCAGTCAGAGGATTAAGAAGCTGATTGGCTGAACCAGGATTAAAATGAACTGCACGGCAACACCGTCCTTCAGCTGTAAGTCGGAGGGACAGGACCACAGACAGACAGCTGGAAGACAAGAGGGGCAGAGGACTGAAGGAGCAGAGGAGGACGAAGGAAGCCACAGAGGACACACAGACCTTCACAACAACAGCTGGTACTGATACTGTAATACTCCAATACTACAACTGCCACAGTAACGAGTGAACTCAGGTGGTTTGATGGTGATTTTATATCATTATTGTTGTAACAGAGTGTGAGTGGAGTCAGTTCACCGAGGGAAGCAGCAGAGATTAGTCTGAACCTACAACTGCCACAAATACAAAGACGCAAGAGTCGTGATCTACCTGAGAGAGGGGGACAGTTAAATAACACACAGCTTCTTTATCAGTTTAAGACTCTGTCCTCACCTGTCCTCACCTGTCCAGGTCAGAAAAGGTCCTGATGAGCTTCTGTTGTGTTGATGGACACAAATATAAAGCTGAAAGGTAACTGTCTGTCTCTCTGCTCACCTGTCTGTCTCTTCAGGTCCTGGTCCTCTCAGTTCGTATTTACATTCCACAACTCGCTGTAAGTTGATGTGAAGTGGAGTCAGGTGGACTCTGTGCAGGACGCTGTTCCTGGAGGTAAGTGGTGGAAGGGGCCACGGTCAGAGGGTCACAATGGGATGTGACTTAGTCTGATAAAAGGATCTAAGGTGGGACGGTCTGTGTCGTGGTTAGTGAGCCGCATGTTAGTGACAGTGTCTCTTTGACCTGTCTCTCTGTCTGTCTGTGTCTCAGTATGTCTGTGCTCGCAGCGTCAGTGATCCTGCTGGGTCTGTATATTTTGTGTCGCTGTCTGATTCCCCGGTTGGTTCGGTCTAATTCCACTCTGGCTTTGCTTTGGTACGACGTCATGCTGGAAATGACCTTTGACCTCCTGACACAAACAACAAGACCTCAGGTGACCTCTGAATGCCCGTCTGTTCACCTGTATGTTCCTTTGTCTGTCTCTCTTTGACCCATCTTTCTCTGTGACCCGTCTATCTCAGCGCCTCCTGCAGGCCGTCAGTATAAATGCAGTGAAAGGAGACCCGGACAGCGTCATCACCGCCATCGACCACTTCTGTAAACACACAGAGTGGGCGATGAACGTAGGAGACGAGAAAGGTACACACACAGACACACACACAGACACACACACAGACACACACACAGACACACACAGACGCGCACACACACACACACAGACACACACACACGCACACACACACGCACACACACACACACACACGCACACACACGCACACAGACCTGTGTGTGTATTCTGTTAATCACGTGTGACTCTGTCTCCCAGGAGCCATCTTGGACGCTGTTGTCATAGAAAGGTCTCCGGCCACAGTGCTGGAGTTGGGGACGTACTGTGGATACTCTGCTGTCCGCATCACCAGACTGTTGCCCCCAGCAACAAGGCTGATTACCGTGGAGATGAACCCTGAGTACGCTCATGTGGCTCGACAGGTCATTGAACATGCAGGACTGCAGGACAAGGTTAGAGGTCAAAGGTCATCGTCAATCACATGTTCTCAGATAAATCTAAACCAACAAACATGAACTCTGGGCATGACCCAGGAATTAACCAGTACCACAGGTAGGTTTAGGACCAGGTATCAAACAGGTGGACGGTCACTCAGTTTACCTAACAGGACACAGAGAGGACATCGGACCAGGGACAGCAGCTCCTGCTGTGAAGGGGCTCCCAGGTTGTCCTTGAAAAAGGTCTGTGATCCCTGGGAACCAGATCATCTGCAGAGAATTAGGGACCACGAAGATGAGTCTGACCTGCTCCACCTCGTCTCTCTGAAGGAGTGGTTCAGGAGGACGAAGCGAGGGGAGACGTACAGGAGGCTGTGGACCTCTGATGTGGAGGACAGAACCGTGAGCTGTTTCCTGGAGACACAGAAACTGGCTGCAGTTGGACTAAGCAGTTGTACTTACCTCCTCTGCGGGGGGGGGGGGGGGGGTCATCTGCTGCCTCTGTGCTGTCTGTCCTCACAGCCAGGAGGAAAGTCTTCCTGTCTTGGGAGTCCAACCACATACCTAGGAACTCCATGGACATCTGGCCGAAGCCTGTTTCTCCTGGTAAATACAAACAACTGACAATGTGACGATCCAGTTGCTGTAATGGATCCAGGTCCATGTCCATGTCCATGCTCCTCATCTTGTGGTGGGCCACTAAAGGAGGACACAGTTCCAAGGTCCTGAAGCATTGTCTGTCTCTCTCCCAGTGGTGCCGGAGGATGGACGCTGTCCTTGGAGGCAGCAGGCTGCACACAGTGAATCAGTTTTAGATTCGAGTTGTTCTGGATCTGATTATTGATTATTGATGTCACTCTGTCAGGTGTGTGTGCTGGAAGGGCTCTCAGCTGACCTCATTCCCAAGATGGCCGACATGTTCGGGATCCATTCGTTTGACTTCGTTTTCCTCGACCACTGGAAGGACCGCTACTTGCCGGACATCAGGCTGCTGGAGGTAATGACCTTTGACCCCTAAACCCACTGTGTGCCCTGACCTCTGACCTAATTCACACCCCCCCACCCCTGCAGGACTGCAGTCTGCTGGCCCAGGGGTCGGTGGTTCTGGCTGATAACGTGGTCTGTCCCGGAGCTCCAGACTACCTGGACTACATCAGATCCAGCCTGAATTACAGCAGCAGGTTCTACCAGGCGCACCTGGAGTACACCAGAGTCCTGGACGGACTGGAGAGGTCAGAGTACCTCGGTCACAGACAGGGAGAGACACAGGTGCTCAGGGATACACATCAGCAGAGAGACAGACAGGTAAACAGACGGGGAGTGACAGGTAGACAGAGAAAGAGACAGACATAGAGAGAAACACACAGGGAGACAGACATGGACAGTGTACCAGTTTCACCTGATGACAGAGGCAGTGTGGTTTTCGTCCTCAGGCCAGTTTGTCCAGATGTTGAAGCAGGAATCAGGATGAAGTAACTGCTGCTCGTCATAGTTTACATGTTGTTTCTGACACGTATGTAAATGGTTCAGCCACACGTGGCCTCACAGTTTTTTATTTTCTTTAACCCAAACACTGTTAGTCTGCTCCTAACCTTAATCTGGGGTTTAGTTTCCTAAGCATGAACAAGAAACCGGGCTGTTACGAACATGCAGATCTTTCATTAAACGTTTAACGTGTTCATGACATTAACGACTCTTTTCTTCAAACACTTCGCCACTGAAAAGGAGCGCTG
This sequence comes from Toxotes jaculatrix, assembly GCF_017976425.1. Lineage (NCBI taxonomy): Eukaryota > Metazoa > Chordata > Actinopteri > Toxotidae > Toxotes > Toxotes jaculatrix. Next base: position 30,888,749 of record NC_054395.1, on the reverse strand, counting down.
AAGGTTAAACTGACGATCAGTCACACGTGCCCCCCCCAGGCCAATAACATGTCAACACCTGACAAATGTCTGATCACGTGTTATAACATGTAGCTGCAGTTTTTCAGTCTAGACTTCGCACTGAACCCGTTAATAAAAACTCGTTAAGACTTAAGCTCATTGACACTAACCCTGAAGTTAATCTGCTCACTCAAACAACAGTAAACTGATCAATCAATCAATAAATCAATCAATCAGTCGATCAGTCGATCAGATCCGCCGGCTGCTCTGTGCTCATCTCTGGTCTGTGATTGGCTGGTGAAGGTGGGTGTGTCAGCACAGTTCATCACAGTCTACTTGTGTTTCTATGGAAACACTCCTGTCCAACAGCCAATCAGCCATCTCTCTACTGTCCCTCTGATTGGTTGGAGTTGAAAATCTTGGTCAGCAGGGAGACGTTTGATTGGCTCTTCTGCTGTAGGAGGCGGGCCTTGTCCAGGTGCTTCTCTGTAACAGACACTTTCTTCTTCTTCTTCCTCTGGATCTCGTCCTCTGTCTGACGCTGAGTGAAGTCCCACGTCTTCTCGTCCACCTGATGACAACAAACACTTTAGTGTCTCCGCCTGTACTGTATCTACAGGTGTGACTCAACCTGTGCTGAAGATGCAGGTAGATTCAGGTACGTGAACGTGTAATTTAGAGTTTACCTGCTGTCCGTGTCTCTGTCTCTTCCTCCTCAGGTTATCCAGGTGAGTGCTCTTCTCCACATTGTTCAGGTAAAAGTTTGTTTCTCTCTTCGCCTGAGAAACTTCCGTCCTGAGTCTCTGCTGCAGAACCGTCTGCTCATAGGCCAGCCGCTCGCTCAGGTGAGTCCACTGGAACCTGTGCAGGTACTACAGACAGGTAGAGACAGACAGGTGAGCCTGCTGGAACCTGTGACGGCCCAGGTCTTTGGCCAGTGTCTATGAATATTTTTGACATTTTTAGTTGTTTGTGTTTGTTTCAGTAACAAACACAAACAATGTTTTTCTCTTTTTAATTTCCTCGTGTCACCTTCAGTTCCCTGCCATCGACAGGGAAGCAGAGAGACAGGACAACAGACAGACAGGTAGTTTTGGTCTCACAGTGGTTCAGAGTTTTAAAGAGTAGGCTCAGTCATTCTGTCCTCGGTCATTCCCTCACCTGAATGAATGAACGACAGACTGTACCTTGATGCACCACAGGTCTGAGGAGAAGCGTTGGCGTTTCCTGGTTCCCATCGGCGTGTTGTGGAGAGATGCCGCCACCCTCTTGGCCACTCGTTTATCTCTGAACTCCACCCATCCTTCAGTAAAATCACACCTCCTCAAACCAGACTTCTTCTTTCTCCTCCTCACCTGATGGTCTGAGAGAAACACATCAGGAAAAAGACTGAAATAAATAATAAACTGTGGAGTTGACAGAATTCATTCCAGAAGCAGCAGAGAAATTACAGAGCGATCACTGCTCTCGCAGCTCAGCAGGCAAATGCTCGTCTCATTCATCGACCTCAGACGTAGCAGTAGCCTAACGTTAGCCACTTAGTCACTTGTGCATGTGCTCGTAAACCCCACCCCCAGCACGGACCGTTCACACCTGTACCCTCAGGCCGGAGGCTCACGTTTGAAATGCCGAAGCCTGAACATCTGAGGGAGGGAGCAGGAGCCCACAGACTGTTTCCACTCAGTTTGCACAGTCACTGCTCTCTGTTGCTCAAACAGCTGCGTGCATCATGCTGCTTCAGAAACTGCTCTTTTATATAATCAATCATCTGTTTTTACTTTATACTGTTCAGAATCTGCAGTGTTGTACAATTTATATTTATACTGTGTGTATAGTTTGTCTTTCAGAGTGAACAGCAGCAGCAGAAGAGTTTCACTGTACAGGGAAACTCGTTTCCTTACACGACCATAAACAAGCTGACTTTGACTTTGAAGGTTTAAATGAGCTGGAAACTTTTTCTGAATTCAAACAGAACTGAAGTTAAAATTCTCTTTTTCATCACAGAGTTACTTTGCATGGCGTCGCCGCGGCCCGCGGTCGCTGTGACCGAAAACCTGAGGCGATCCTCAGCAACAGAAAGAGTCTGAGCGGCGACACGAGTCGAACGTCACACCACAATCGTACTTCACCTGTTCACGCTGTTCACCTGTTCACGTGTACACGTGAACACACACTGTTCACGCTGTGTGTTTGTACACATTTACCTTCAGGTTGTAGAAATATTCGTCCGATCTCTCCGAAAACCGACAGAAGGTTCCTCAGGTGTTTGGGGCGGAGCCTCGGAGGAATGTGACCCAGGTAGATGATACCTGGGACACACTTCCGGTCTGAATGAGAAATCACTGCAGCACCTTTTTGTTTGGTCTTCGTCTTCATCGCAGCAGCATCTCCAGTCTCATCATCATCACCTCTGTCTTCAGCTGTTCCTTCCTCCTCCTCCTCTTGAGCTGCAGTCTTCTCCTCTTCTTCCTCCTCCTCCTCTCTTCTCTCCATCTCTCAGCTCTCTGATCACTGTGAACAGAAACAGTAAGAACACACTGTTGACAGGCTGACAAAAGTATGTGGACAGTGGCGCAGCCTGAATCAAACAGTTGATTAAAGCTTCTGTAGCACGCGCTGAACGGACCTCAGATCAGTTTCCCGTGCAGACCACAGGACGAGCTGAGCGTCTCAGAGCGGACGGAGGTCAGACCCGGATCAGCTCAGGGTCTGAGCTCTGACTGAGGCTTTAAATACTGTTCGATCAATAACTGATAATACCGGCGTCTGCGTCGACGTCATCTGATCAGCTTCGTCACCGTTAATTCCGGATTTCCGTCTTTCACATTAAAACGCGTCTCCTCCGTATTTCTGTGTAAATAAATGATTAAAAAATAAAAGCTCACCTTCAGATTCAGCTTCAACTTCCAGCAACACTGCAACCGAAACAGCCTCTGCTCGGTCTCACGTGCAGCTTTTCTGTCGCACATCAATGACGAAACACAGCGACACGGACATGACGAAAATCAGCTGATTATACCTTCAAAATAAAACCATGGGAGCTGCGGAGAAAGTGTTTGGTTTGAGTTAAGATAAAGGCAGAGTTGTTCTAATCACTGTTCGTGTTTAGTTGTGTTCATTTTATCAGAACGTGTTGATTTAAATCCATTTATTCTCTGGATGTATTTAACAACGCTTAATCGAAGCATTACATTTCTTTCCCGCTGTTGCTGCTCTGCTTCCTGCTGAGTCATCTTTTCTCACAGTGAAAAGAAACTGGAAATATTATAATTATATTTCAAACCTTCTCTGTTCGGAATTCAGACTTCATTACGAAGGAAAAAGACATTTTGTCAAATGTTATTGAAACCGTGGACATGACGGCTGAAACCGAACTGAAATCAAACTCTTAATTTGAAAACTCAAACCGGAACTTCGTGTGTTTTCAGCGTTTTGGCTGCGTTCTGCGGCGAAAAGCATGCTGGGATAGCTTCCATGGCGGGATGTGAAGTAGAGGAAGCTAACAGCAGTGAAGATGCAGAGGGCGGTCTCCAGTTTGTCTCTGAGTCCCAGTGTGAAGGTTAAACTGGTCAGTGCTGGTTTCCAGTTCACCGCAGACCTGCTGCACCTTAAACCGCTACAACTCAGCAAAGGTAGCCATTCTGTTCGCTCACCAAACTCCATTCAAAATAAGTCCGTTTTAACGTCTGGTCCTTCCCAGAACTCCAGTCACAGCAGGTTTTAGGTTTCTGACTCACGATGGACCGTGAACACAGAGCATGTCAATCTGAAGCAGTGAGATTCATTCTGTTAGAGAGAATTCAGAACAGCTCCAAATCTGAATCCCAGAAACTGGAGTTTACATGAACTTACTGTGAATCATTTTAGATGAAAGTCAGTTTAACATAACGCGACGCTTCGTGTTGCAGAGGCTGGTCTGTCTCAGCAGGAGGCGCTGGAGGTGCTGCAGGCTGTGAGGACAGATGGAGGAGGAGCGTCGGCCTCTCTGACAGCTCTGGATCTCCTGCAGAAGGAGGAGGAGACGAGGAGCATCGTGACCTTCTCCTCTCAGCTGGACGCTGCTCTCGGAGGAGGACTTCCTGTTGGGAAGACTACAGAAATCTGTGGAGCTCCAGGAGTCGGAAAAACACAGCTGTGGTCAGACACGTGCATGTACACACACACACACACACTCTCTCTCTCACACACACACACACTCACTTTTAAACGTGTTACGTTAAAATAAAGTTCAGAGCGTTCGAAACTCACCTGGATCCCTCTGCTCCCTCTTTGTGTGTGTTGTGTGTGTTGTGTGCATTGTGCGTGTGTTGTGTGTGTTTCTTGGACCTGAGCTCTGATGGGTCCTCACACTCAGCTCCCTCAGGATGTTATGATCCATCGTTAACGCATCAGCTGACGAGGGACGCGAGGCTTCCTGAACTCGTTCAGTCTGATGAACCAATCACGTGTTTGTTTAACACTGAAAACAACCAATCATACGACAGAAATGTTTCACAGGAACAAAGAGACTTGGCTCTTTTGTCATTGGCCCTCAGGTGTGATGCCTGCACAGGGGCCTGCTAATGTGATCATGTCATGTGCTGTGTGTTGATGATGTCAGTAATCATGTGACCTGTGTGCTGACGGTCAGCCTGCAGCTGGCGGTGGACGTCCAGGTGCCTCAGTGTTTTGGGGGGGTCGGAGGTCAGGTGATCTACATCGACACTGAGGGCAGCTTCCTGCTGGAGAGAGTCATCGACGTGGCCGCCGCCGCCGTCAGACACTGCTCTTTACTGGTTGAAGACAACGAGCAGCGTGTCGCCATGACGACCTTCACTGTGGAGACCATCCTGTCCAACATTTTCCTGGTAATGATGAAAGGTCGTCACAGTAAAGTCACAGTGTAGTATCAGTGAAACTGATTCTGATTGGCTGTCCTGTAGGTGCGTTGCCATGACTACGTGGAGCTGCTGGCCGAGCTCCACCTGCTGCCAGGCTTCTTGTCAGACCACCCGAGGGCCCGCCTCCTGGTGATTGACAGCGTGGCATTTCCGTTCAGACGATTTGATGACATGTCGCAGAGGACACGCCTCCTCCAGGGCCTCGCACAGCAGCTAGTTGCCATGGCGAGCAGACACCACGTTGCCGTGGTCATCACCAACCAGATGACCACGCGGCTGCGGGGCAGCCAATCGCAGCTTGTCCCCGCCCTCGGGGAGAGCTGGGGCCACGCACCCACCATCAGACTCCTCCTACAGTGGGTGGGGTCACAGCGACTGGCAGCCGTGTTTAAATCTCCCGGTCACACAGACGCAACCGTCCCATACCAGATTACCTCGGACGGGTTCAGAGACGCCGCCAAATCAGAGCAGCCACAGAGCAAACGGCCCCGAACACACGCTGACCAATCAGCTTCCAACCAGCCAGACGCCTGCTGCTGATTGGCCACTGGCCACTCAGAAGGTTCAGGAGCGGAGGGGGGGGGGGGGGGGTTGGTCCGCTGCAGTCTGCAGCCTCACCACTAGATGCCACTACATCTCACAGACTGGTCCTTTATATTGATGTGTATCTGTGAATATATGAAATAAATGAAATGACTCCTGCTGTGATCGATGTCTCTGTTTCTGCTCCACACGTCAGAGGGTTAATCTCACAAACACCATCACACCATAGAATATGATGTGATATCATGTTACTGTTACAGGTGAGCAGGTGTCTCAGGCTGGCACCACAGGTCTGCAGGTGGAGACACCTGCTCAGTGTCTCAGGCTGGCACCACCTCCAGCGCATGTGAAGGATGGGTTGCTGTGTCTTTAATGTCCACGGACAGAGGGGTCCTGCTGGCTGATCTACAGTCAGCTCTGAGACTGACCTGAGTCACTAAGCCTGTGGACTCTGGACGTCTCCGACAGACACAGGACTTCAGAGACAGTCCGTCTTCACGCAGACACTGATCCTGGAACAGTTTGTATTGAGGGTTAATCATCCATCAAATGGACACAGGCTGAGTGTTTAAACCACCGTGTCCTCACAAAGACAGACAAACAGAAACACGCGGCTGAACGTTAATGTGCATGTTTTAATTAGACAGGCAGAGAGACAGGCAGGTCCTCAGCCCTCCGCTGATTGGAGGAGCAGCAGGAGGGCAACTGGAGCTTCACGTCTAACGGACTCACCGGGACAGCGGACAGTTTACCGGCGGCTCTCTGCGGAACTGTTGACCTGGAGGACACGGGATCCCGCTCCGGTGAGTAGCGTTCGGCTTCTCTGAGAAATAAATCGAACCAGGTGATTAAAGTAGTTTAAATCACGTAATGAAACCAGTTCAAAGAGCGAGAATCCCAGTTGAACCACTGAGACCAGCTCAGCCGCGGTTTGAAAACCTGACTCTCACATGATGAGACACTGAATTATTCCCTTTGACTGCAGCAGCTTTTAATTGAACCTGACTGATGATTGATCGATTGATTGATTGGTCGATCTCCTGTCTCGCTGTGGACCTGCTCCTTCCTGACAAACTGTTGTAAGATAAACGGACTGATCCAGGAAAGACTAAAACCTAAAGCTGCCTTCACTCTGCTCAGCTGTTTCCAGCGGGTCCCGTTTCACGGGGTTCGTACCTGTGACGCGCAGCTCACACAACGTATCTGTTGTTTTTCATACACTGAAAAATGTAAATGACATAGAAGTGACGTGACGATAGAAAAGCTGTTGGTCTTGTGGATTTTAATTGGCTGTAGATTAAAGCTGCTGTGCAGCCTGATACACGCGGTTCTGCTGAAACTAATTTAGTAGTTTAGTCATCGACGGCTGAGGGCATGGACACACTGTCCACCTCCTGTCTCCGCTTCTCTGAGGAGACCTATGGCAGGTCAGGGTGCTCATGTCCTGATTTGGAGCCTCGTCTTTAACTTTTTTTTGTTTAATCCCTGAAACACAAACATAAAAAAATCATTATACATGATGAAATAAAAACATCAGGTCCACATGTGTGACTCTGACCTCTGAGCCAGAGGACAGTAACAATAATGTCTTTCATCACTGGTCTGTCCCGGTGTCTGCAGCTCACAGACTGGGCAGACTGGGATCAGACCTGGTTGGTACCTGTAGAGATGAAACATGAAAACAGTCGTCGTCTAACGGACACGAGTCCAGTGAAGAACAGACAAAGCCTTCGTGCAGGAGCTTTGATCCCTGCACAGGAAGACGAGCGCAGGATCATCGGGACACTTTTATTCCATCAGCAAGAAAACGAGTGAACATTTAATTGGCAGAAGAAAACACTTTGTTTTTGTTGTGACAGAAGATAATTTATGAAATACAAAACAAACAAACAAACAAGCACTTTGTACGTTGGAGCCTCAGGCGACTGAACTCGACTCAGCGTCTTCTCAAAACATCAAATCTGACGTGAGACGTCTGTTTTATGGACCATGGGATGGACACAGAGATGGCGTCCTTCACCTGAACAAAGAGACGCACGAGACCAGAACTGTGCTGTCACTCACTGATGGAAACACAAGACACACCTGCACACACCTGCACACACACCTGCACATACCTGCACACACACCCGATCCATATCACACAGACGATTATTGATCATCATTAAGAATTCAATCTGTCAGTCTGATGCACTGAAATCAAACTGAGTGACTGATTGATGCATTGATTGGTTGATTGATTGATGGATTGATGTATTAGTTGATTGATTAATTGATTGATTGATTGATTGGTTGGTGTGTCCTCAGGTGTTCACAGCAGGATGAAAACTCTCAGCTGAATATATCCGCAGTATGGCGTCATCAAGCCCCACCCACGCCCCCCTAGACCACCTTAATCATCATCATCATCATGTCTCACGCTGGATTGGACAAAGACTCCGTCAGTCATCCCTGTGGCCCCGCCTCATGCTGTCTCTTGGGGTCTGGATTGGTGGACAGGCAATCCAGGTGAGCGCTTCACACCAGCACTTTCACCCCCACTCCATAAAAATACCTGGTGACATCACTCTGGGGGGGCTGTTCCCCATCCACGCCCGCGGCCCCCATGGCCTTCCCTGCGGGGAGCTAAAGAAGGAGAAGGGGATCCACCGTATGGAGGCCATGTTGTACGCTCTGGACCAGATCAACAGTGACCCCGATTTGCTGCCCAACATCACACTCGGGGCGCGGATCCTGGACACCTGCTCCAGAGACACCTACGCCCTGGAGCAGTCTCTCACCTTTGTCCAGGCACTGATCCAGAAAGACACGTCTGACATTCGTTGCTCCAACGGAGAGCCGCCCATCATCCGCAAACCAGAGAGGGTGGTGGGAGTGATCGGAGCGTCGGCCAGCTCCGTGTCCATCATGGTGGCCAACATCCTGCGCCTGTTCGAGGTAATAATCCACCTGTAACTATACAAATAACCGACAGGTAGTGTGCAGTAAACATCAGGTTGCTGGTTGGTTTATGGTTGGTCGTTGCCGTGTTGGTGGCATTTGGACGATCGACGCCAACGCTCGGTCTGCAGGCTCAAGAAGAATTTTTAGTTAAGTGTTTGTGAACGCGATTTGTTCGGTGAGACCAGAAAACGCTGTGTAAATTCAGAGAGACGGACAAACAAGGACGTTCACAGGCAGACAGACAAGTTAGCAGAGAGACAGGTACACATGGGTGAAGTGGATGAAACAGTCTGGTTGGTGGATTAATGTTTGAAACAGACAGTTTGTGTCTGGATGACTGACTGTGTCTAATGAAAGCTTTTAATGACGGTGAGTGTGTGTGTGTGTGTGTGTGTGAGTGTGAGTGTGAGTGTGTGTGTGTGTGTGTGTGTGTGTGTGTGAGTGTGAGTGTGAGTGTGTGTGTGTTTTCAGGGGGTTATTACATTATTCTAACCAAGGTTTGTTAAAAAACAGCAGAACCATTCACAGAAATGCATCATGGGAATATTTTCTATCTATATGTATCTGATAACTGATCACTCCAGTCAATACAGACACAGATACAGACACAGACACAGATACAGACACAGATACAGACAGACACAGACACAGATACAGACACAGACACAGACACAGATACAGACACAGATACAGACACAGACACAGATACAGACACAGATACAGACACAGACACAGATACAGATACAGATACAGACACAGATACAGACACAGATACAGACACAGACACAGACACAGACACAGATACAGACACAGACACAGATACAGATACAGACACAGATACAGACACAGACACAGACACAGATACAGACACAGATACAGATACAGACACAGATACAGACACAGACACAGACACAGACACAGATACAGACACAGACACAGACACAGATACAGACACAGATACAGATACAGACACAGACACAGACACAGATACAGACACAGATACAGACACAGACACAGACACAGATACAGACACAGACACAGATACAGATACAGACACAGATACAGACACAGACACAGACACAGACACAGATACAGACACAGATACAGACACAGACACAGATACAGATACAGACACAGATACAGACACAGACACAGACACAGATACAGACACAGATACAGATACAGACACAGATACAGACACAGACACAGATACAGACACAGATACAGACACAGACACAGACACAGATACAGACACAGATACAGATACAGACACAGACACAGACACAGATACAGACACAGATCAATCAGCAGCTGCGTTTGGTCCAGTTTTGGTCCAAATCCAAAAAAAACTGTAAAACTGTCCTGAAAAAGGAAAAAGGGCTGATGCTGCAGGTCGAGGCTCGTTCAGGTGATCACTTCCTGTATGACATCATCACATGATCAGATACACCACAGGTGCACATGTAGCTGTATGATGAAATGAACATGTAACTACAAATGACACCACAGATGAGCTAGCACCAGGCTTCATGAAGATAAAACAACAACGTTTCTGAACAGGTCAGAGGGTCAGAGGTCAGAGGTCAGAGGAGTCTGCGAATCGACCTGCAGGACTGCAGAGCCTCACCATTCTAACCAGTCCAAGAAGGTCACAGTCAGGGACTGGACCTGGATCTGACTCTGGATCAGACTCACCTGTCCTTGTGTGTGTGACACCTGTAACAGATAACCACACACACACACACACACCTGGGCCCTTATGTAAATGAGGTGGGCGGGACTTGTGAACAAACAAGGCACGTCAACAAATATTTAACTTTGCTGTTTGATGTTCGTCAAATGGCAAAGACTTCCTGACTTCAATAATCGTTAGGTGCAGCTGGTGGTGAGTTATTCTGCTTTAACCAATCGGCAGCAAGCGACGGATCATGTGACTCCACCATCAGTGGACAGAGAGGACAGAGCTGAATGTTCATTTGTTCACAGTCTCTGCTGAAGACATTCACAGTGTCGCCCTCAGATAAAGAAAGACCCGCACACTTTCTCACCTGCACACAGCCAACCAATCGCTGAGTGAGCCGGGTGTGATGTCACAGCTGAGTCTGAACTCAGCAGCTGATGTTCAGCTTCGGTTCGCTCCACTGATGATGATGATGATGATGATGAAGAGGACTGTCATAATGAGGTCTGCTTTTAGGAGCTTGTTAATGTGGAGTCCTCTAATCTGCACACACACACACACACACACACACACACACACAGTGTGTTAATGTGATTGTTGTTCGGTCTATTGAAGCTCTGACACACATTCAGGCTGTTACACAACATTAATCCTGCTTTGTGTGTGTGTGTGTGTGTGTGTGTGTGTGTGTGCTCCACCAGTGCTTCCAGTTTTACCAGTGGAGTGTATATGTTTAATTTGCCCTGATGTTTGACTGAAGGACAGACTGTGAGACGCAGACTGTGAGACGCAGACTCTGCTCAGGACCTGAACCACATCATCAAACATGTGACTTCAACCTTCATTCAGCAGATTCTTCTGTTCTGATCAGAAAATGTGACTGATGATTGATATGTGTCTCAGATCCCTCAGGTGAGTTATGCGTCCACGGCCCCGGAGCTCAGCGATAATAACCGCTATGACTTCTTCTCTCGGGTGGTCCCTCCGGACTCGTACCAGGCTCAGGCCATGTTGGACATTGTCAAAGCTCTGGGCTGGAACTACGTCTCCACGTTGGCCTCCGAGGGAAACTACGGAGAGAGCGGGGTGGACGCCTTCATGCAGATCTCGAGAGAGGCCGGTATGTCAGGGATCTGGAGATAGATCCATGGTTCCTCACCTGCCAAACAACTGATTTACCTGGTTCAAGATTTTAAAAGGTGAAGCGTTATACAGATAACAAGCCAATCAAATGAGTCAGGACGTCATCTTCCTGCACAGCTGCCAAGCTACAGTAGGAAAATCCTGTCTCTCTCTCTCAAGTGGGGGGTTACCTGTCTGTCTCTCAGCAAACCCCTCCCTCTCTCTCAGGTGGGGTGTGTATTGCTCAGTCGGTGAAGATTCCTCGCGAGCCGACGGCCGGAGAGTTCGATAAGATCATCAGACGCCTGATGGAGACGAGTAACGCCAGAGGAGTGATCATCTTCGCCAACGAGGACGACATCAAGTAAAAACATCACGTGAACAAAGCGACTGGAGATCAGATCACTCTCAGCACACTCAGGTCATATGACTCCTCCCCTCTCTTCCTGGTAGGCGTGTCCTCGAGGCAGCCAAGCGTGCTAACCTGACGGGTCACTTCCTGTTTGTGGGGTCAGACAGCTGGGGCGCAAAAAGTTCACCAATCACAGAACTAGAAGATGTTGCTGAAGGCGCCGTCACCATCCTGCAGAAACGGGCTTCAATAGACGGTAAACACTGAGTGTGTGTGTGACTGTGTGTGTGTGTGTGTCTTTCTGATTGTGTGTTTGCTCTTCAGGCTTCGATCAGTACTTCATGTCTCGTTCTCTGGAGAACAACCGCAGGAACATCTGGTTCGCTGAGTTCTGGGAGGACGACTTCAGGTGTAAACTGACTCGACCTGGAATCAAACTGGACCCCGACAAGAAGAAATGTACAGGTAGGGCCACACCTTCGGGGACGGTGCCTGGGTTTGATGTGGGACAAACAGACAGAAACCGTCACGGTATTTGGGACGTCATGTGACATCACGTCTGTCCCTGCAGGTGAGGAGAGGATCGGTCGAGACTCGTCTTACGAGCAGGAGGGGAAAGTGCAGTTTGTGATCGATGCGGTCTACGCTGTCGCTCACGCTCTGCACAACATGCACCAGAGTCTGTGTCCGGGGAGCTCCGGAGTCTGCAGCAACATGGACCCTGTGGAGGGACGGTCACTGCTCAACTACATCAGAGCTGTCAACTTCAACGGTAAGAAAATGTCCTGACAAATAAAATTAGACATTAGAGCGTCATTGCAGATGTAGCAGCTCCTAGAACCACCGGAGAACGGGAACATCAGGGCTCGTCCCGATCTGAGACGTGAGGAGCGTCTGGTGGCCGGGCCCTAACACGTGGGGCCAAGGCACGGCACCAAACAGTACCGTGGAGCTGCCGTCCTGTGGACATCACACCTGACTGGGGTCAGGTGTGATGTCTGCTGGGTTGACTTTGGCATTCTGACCTCTGCCACCGTAAACTGGTTCCTACGGACGTAGGACATCATGTCTAGTGGCGGCAGAGCTGGAGGTGGTCCAGGTTGAGAGATGTCCACTGGGTGTGGTGGTACTCACGAGTTCTCTGCTTAGAGTTTTCATCAGAGAACAGGAGGGTTAAGAAACCTGGAGGCAGGTGAGAGAAACAGTCTGAACCCAGGTGGTGCTTTGTTCTTTGTCATGGTTTATTCATATAAAACATATTGGAGCATAAAGTGGTTCTGAAGTGCACCTGATGTCTTCAGCTCTCACCTCCACAGAAATGTCTCGTTTGTCCAGGGAAAGTTGACGACACGGAGTCTGAGACACACTCACCGGCAGTGAGACTGAGGGAGTCCTCTCAGGTTTGGTTGTCCCCAGAGACTCCAGGACAGGGACAGGGAAAAGGACTTCCAGTCGTCCTCAAGGTTCCAGTTCAAGGTTCTGAAAATTCTCCAGAGGACCGAGGAGGTCAGGTTTGGCCCAGACGTCCCTGCTGACCCGGCTGAAGCTCTGTCTCTGATTATAGCCGCAGGTGTTGGACAGGTGGATCCGCTCACAGATTCAGTTTTGGTTTTCATGAACAGGATCTGAGGGTGTGTTCAGCTTGTGCAGGATGTTGGTGTGGGAAAGTTTACAGCCGAGTGTGAAGCAGCAGGACGAGTCAGCGGCTCCCAGTCTAAGATCCTGGTACTCTGCTGGAAACCAGTGGATTGTTCATTGCAGGGATCTCAGGGTCTGGTTCAGCGCTGAGGGTCAGATCAGCAGGAGACAGGAGCAGGAGGAGGACCACTGCTCCTCCGCACTAACGAGCTTTCCCACGCACAGCTGGGAAGACCTCAGCTGCTGAGGTGAGTCCACATGTCTGCGTCCCAGTCAGCAGAGTCCGGTGGTGTGGTGGACCTCCTCCTCCTCCATCTACAGATATCCTCCTTCACCCCTCTTTCTAACATCTGTCTCCTGTCCATCAGACGGATGGACTGACCTGAGTGTCCACCTTAGGACTTACTGTAGGACTGAAAATCTTCAGACATGTTCAGTCATTTTAAAGTCCATCAGGACAGGGACACATTCAGGACAAGGTTTTTTCAGAGCAGCAGCACAAACTGCAGCAGCTTCATCCCACAAATCAAATCCATATTTTATGAAGATGAAGCTGCAGCAGCTGGAAGACTGAGAGGACGCCATGAGACCGGTCTGTCTCTCTGCCTGTCTGACGGACCGCTCGTCTTCTCTCTGCTCTGAATGTTTAACGAGTGTAGTAGATGTGCGTTCTTTTTTCGGATGGTGGTGCATTCTGGGAGTTTGACCTTTAATGAACTCTGTGTTTTGTTGGAAGAGCTCAGACAGAAAGATGAGCAGGGACATCAGGACAGACGCTGATACCGGCGGTCCAGCACCTGGAGGTCAGGTGACACCTGTGTCGGCCGTTGGTTGGCTCTTAGGTCTCAGTCGTCGGTTCGTCCGACAGATTCTGACTCTGAAACGTAAAAACGTGAATCGAAAGGAACGCGTGAAAGATTCACCGTGAAGAAGCAGAACATCTGTCACCACACAGGAACACACAACATACACACGACACACACACGACATACACACGACATACACGACACACACACGACACACACACGACATACACACGACACACAGACGACACACACACGACACACACACGACATACACACGACACACACGACACACACGACACACGACACACACACGACACACACACGTCATACACACGACACACACACGACACATACACGACATACACACACGACACACACACACACGACACACACACGACATACACACACGACACACACACGACACACACACGACACATACACGACATACACACGACACACACACGACACACACACGACACATACACGACACACACACGACACATACACGACATACACACACGACACACACACGACACATACACGACATACACACACGACACACACACACACGACACACACACGACATACACACACGACACATACACACACGACACACACACGACACATACACGACATACACACACGACACACACACACACGACACACACACGACACACACACGACATACACGACACACACACGACACACACACGACACAGACACGACACACACACACGACACACACACACGACACACACACGACACACACACACGACACACACAACACACACAACACACACACGACACATACCCGACACACAGACGACACACAGACACCATCAACATCAGCACTGACAACACAACATTTCATCTAACACTTTGTTTGGGTTCAGTGATCAAAACAAATAATAAAACCCGATCAAAGAAAGAGAGAGAGGGAGAGAGAGGCAGAAAGAGAGGGAGAGAGAGGGAGGGAGAGAGAGAGGGAGGGAGAGAGGGAGAGAGAAGGAGGGAGAGAGGGAGAGAGAGGGAGAAAGAGAGAGGGAGGGAGGGAGAGAGAGAGGAGAGAGAGAGAGAGGGAGTGAGGGAGAGAGAGGGAGAGAGAGAGGGAGGGAGAGAGAGAGGGAGGGAGGGAGGGAGAGAGCTAGGGAGAGAGGGAGAGAGAGGGAGGGAGAGAGAGAGAGAGGGAGAGAGAGGGAGGGAGAGAGAGAGGGAGGGAGAGAGAGGGAGAGAGAGGGAGAAAGAGAGGGAGAGAGAGGGAGGGAGAGAGAGAGGGAGGGAGAGAGGGAGAGAGAAGGAGGGAGAGAGGGAGAGAGAGGGAGAAAGAGAGGGAGAGAGAGGGAGGGAGAGAGAGAGGGAGGGAGAGAGGGAGAGAGAAGGAGGGAGAGAGGGAGAGAGAGGGAGAGAGAGGGAGGGAGGGAGAGAGAGAGGAGAGAGAGAGAGGGAGTGAGGGAGAGAGAGGGAGAGAGAGAGGGAGGGAGAGAGAGAGGGAGGGAGGGAGGGAGAGAGCTAGGGAGAGAGGGAGAGAGAGGGAGGGAGAGAGAGAGAGAGGGAGAGAGAGGGAGGGAGAGAGAGGGAGGGAGAGAGAGAAGCTAATGCACTTTACATGTTTCCTCTGAAGACTGTGTGTGTGTGTTAATAATTAAAGCGAGCAGCTGCTCTCTCTCTCCCTCTCTCTCTCCCCCCTCCTTCTCTGTGTCTCTCTCTCACTCTCTCTGCAGGAGGAAGAAGAAAAATCTTCATCCTCCTGTTTTCATTCTTTTTTGAATCATTTCCATAGAAACGTCCTCTGATGGACAATCGGAGGACGAGGATAAAACCTGATAAGTTGTCTCAGTTGTGTTTCCTGTGTCTTAAATGTCAAACATTGTCTCATCCTCATCACCTGCTTCACTGTGAGAACATGAAGAACCACACTGTTCCTGTTCTCGCTCTGAGTTTGAGCTCAAACAGCATCTGTCTTCCCTGTCTTCACTCGTCTTCTGTCCCCTCGTGTTCATCAGCAGGAAGCAGCTTGGTCACGTTGTCGTGGGACAGGTGATGTTGGACCTGTGTGAGTTCTCAGGTGTTTGACATGCTGAAAGTCAAAGGACCAAAAAGTTTCTGTTCTCAGCTTCAGAATCGAACCTGCAGCCAAATGTCATCACTGTCCTCACCTGTCCTGACTGAAGACATACTGAATGTTAATGGACAAATGTCCACACATCTGTCTCTGCATTATAGCCTGTTAGAAAACGCTGTCAAGCGACTCATCAGTCGGATCAGTGTCTCTGATTTTCTCTTTAACGTTCCTGAAATGATGACCGTCCACATTACACCGATGTGAGCCCCTTCCTGTTCGTCTGTCCTGATGTGGCGGGACAGTGCATCTCAGCCCGTCTGTCATCCAACGCATCCTGCAGCGTGGCTCGTGATTGATCAGATCAGCACCACGCCTCCCTCGTTATGGTCTGGGAACACTGGTTCTGGAATCACCCAGTTTATTGTTAATGGATCAAACGTTTGGCGAGGCTGTCGTCCCGTTCCTCACTCCGTCTGTCTTTCACCATCGCTGGAGGACCAGGCCTGAGTCCAGAGCCTGAACCTGAACCTGTGGCAGTTCTGGTTCTGTTCTGAACTGTCTGTCTGTCTGTCTGTCTGTCTGACTTCAACAGGAAGTGCAGGTACCACTGTTTTGTTCAATGAGAATGGAGATGCTCCCGGTCGCTACGACATCTTCCAGTTTCAGATGACCAATCACAGTCACCCTGGATACCATGTCATTGGCCAGTGGACCAATAACCTGAGACTCAACGTAAGCAGCTGATTGGACAAAACAAAATCATGAAAAACAAAAAACATGAAGTAAAATCTGCTGGAGTCCAACTTCACCTCCACCTGTCTCTCCACCTGTCTCCCTCTCTCCTTCTCTTTCTCTCCACCTGTCTCCCCCTCCCTCTCTGTCTCCCCCTCCCTCTCTCTCTACCCCTCCCTCTCTCTCTCCACCTGTCTCTCCACCTGTCTCTCCTCCTGTGTCAGTTGGAGGAGATGCAGTGGTCTGGAGGAGATAAAAAAGTTCCAGATTCCATCTGTAGTTTTCCGTGTAAACCAGGAGAGAGGAAGAAGATGGTGAAGGGCGTCCCCTGCTGCTGGCACTGTGAGGTAAAACTAAAATATCAACCGTCAGCTCGTCACAGGGAAACTGGTGATGGTGGTTCAGGTTTCAGATGGTCCTGACGGTCCCTGACAGTCCCTCACGGTCCTTTCAGTGGATCAGTTTCAGATTTTTTCAGGTCTGTCTCCGTTTATTGTTATTGGCTGATGACAGGAGACGGACGAGGGATGACGTGGCACTTTTCATGAAAGACATGAAAGTTCCCCAGCTGGACTTGAACCAGGGACACCGTGGTCCAGCTCCATCAGAAAACCAGAGTTCATGTAAATCCAGTCCTGTCGCGGTCACGTGTGCATGTAAAGAGCTGTTAGTGTTTGTTCATCCTGTTCATCAGAGGGTGTGTTCATCAGTCAACCCATGATACAGGAAGTGGTCTGAGTGACATCATCACAACTGTCCTCATGATGTCCTCCGACCACTGATCCAATACCTGTCTGTCTGTCTCTCTGACCTGTCTTCAGCTCTGTGATGGGTATCAGTACCAGCTGGATGAGTTTACCTGTGAGACCTGTCCGTCAGACATGCGTCCTGCCCCCAACAGGACTGCCTGTCGCCCGACCCCGATCATCAAACTGGAGTGGAACTCCCCCTGGGCTCTGGTTCCCGCCTCTCTTGCCATGCTCGGTATCCTAGCAACCAGCGCAGTGGTGATCACCTTCATCCGATTCAATGACACACCCATCGTCAGGGCGTCAGGCCGGGAGCTCAGCTACGTGCTGCTGACAGGTGAGTACTGCTGACAGGCAGAAAGCTACGGTCACATGTAGGACCACAGGCCGGGACGGCAGGCCAGGTAGGACAAGAGCCCCCACTGGAAGACCAGAGGTGAGGTGGGACAAAAAGGCAGCTGGTGGGGCAGCCACTCAGAGCAGGATGTTCAAAGTGCTACACCCTCAATTCAAGCAGTTATGATGCAGGAAGAGGGCAGGACCTCTGCAGGGCTGTGAGGCAGGGCATCGGGCTCACCCTGAACCTGATCAAGGACTAGGCCCACCTAACAGGCACATGGCAGTGCGGGTTGTACTGAGTGTCCTTCTAAATCACAAATACTTCTCCAACCAGTGTCTCCAGTCCCGGTCCTCCAGGGCTAACTTGACAGCTGGCAGCTCCTGGTTTCTGATGTTGTTCCTCTCAGCTCTCAGAGACAGGAAGGAATCTAAGGTCAGGAGCCGTGATGGAAAGCCCTCCGTGTTTCCTGAGCCCACAACAAGAGGATATTCCTGGTGGAGGTGTGGAGAGGGGCTGCCACGGTGCCATAGATTGGATGAAACACGGGTAGAAGAACCACTGGAAGCACTGCATGATGTCCCGCAGTGCATCATTCACCTGAAAGTGGCCCAGGGGACTGTGGGAGTTTTCATCAGACGAAGACATCACCAAGCACTCACCCACTGCCTGTCTGTCCGTAGGTATCTTCCTGATCTACCTGATCACCTTCCTGATGATAGCAGAGCCAGGTGTGGTGGTTTGTGCGTTTCGGCGCCTCCTGCTGGGCCTCGGCATGGCCATCACCTACTCCGCCATGTTGACTAAAACCAACCGCATCTACCGCATCTTTGAACAGGGCAAGAGGTCGGTGACCCCGCCCAAATTCATCAGCCCCACCTCCCAGCTTATCATCACCTTCATCCTCATCTCTGTCCAGGTGAGACCGTAAGTGTCACGTGACCTCTTGTTACTGACTGCAGCAACTTGTTACATGACCCAGGTTCATCTGTGCGCGTGTGTGTGTGTGTGTCAGGTCCTCGGGGTGTTTGTGTGGTTCGTCGTCATCCCCCCTCACACCATCATCGACTATGAGGAGCTCCGCCCCCCGAACCCTGACCTGGCTCGAGGCATCCTGAAGTGTGACATGTCCGACCTGTCAATAATCTGCTGCCTCAGCTACAGCATCGTGCTCATGGTGAAGTATTGATCCAGTATTGTTCTGTTATTGATGGTCACTGATTGGATGTTGAAGACTAAGCAGCTGTTCTGTCCGTCCTGACATCACGTTGACCTTTGACAGAGAAAATTAATGCAGTGCTGCAGTAAACTGTAGTGTTTCTGTTGCTAGGTGACGTGTACGGTGTATGCAGTGAAGAGTCGCGGTGTCCCGGAGACATTTAATGAAGCAAAGCCGATCGGTTTCACCATGTACACCACCTGTATCGTCTGGCTCGCCTTTGTACCGATCTTCTTTGGTACTGCCCAGTCCACCGAGAAGGTAAGAACCAGCCTGAACCAGGCCGGAGTCAGGTTGGACTGGGATGGAACTGGAACAGCTGGGTGTGGACAGTCAGACTCTGATGGACTTATTTTAGATTCTTTTTGCATTTTTGTCTTTACTTTGTGGTTGACAGTCTAAACAGAGACAGGAAACAAGGTAGGGAGATGCCATGACATGTTGCCCTGGCCAGCAACTGAATTGTGGACGGTCATACAGCAAGTGTCCCAACCCATCAGCCAACCAACACCCTGCTTTAGATTCTTAAAGGTGTTTCTTACTCAGCATGAGTTCGTCTTCAGGAAGAAGTGAGGTCCAGCAGCAGGGGACAGAGATGAGGAACCAAACAGAAGAAGTCAACGATGTGGCAGCTGACAGGACCGGAGTCTGTCTGAGATTTATTTCTGTTCAGTTTAACATGAACGACACGAGTAACCGACAGAGTTTAGTTTCCTCTGAGGAGAAAACAAAAAAATCAGGTGAAAGCTGTTTTCAGTGCTGAGGTTCATCGTCCGTCCAGAGTTCATGGAGGGACGAGAGATAAAGCACCGCAGCATTAGACACAAAGTGGAGTCATTTCCAGGCAGAGAGGAACAGCTGGATTATACAGATTATAAACCAACACAGGACGTAATTATAGAATAATAACTGTTAAAACCTGAGTTCCAAAGAGCTTCAGAAAAAAAGAAACGATGAAAACCAGAAATAACATGAAGGAAAACAGCAGCGTCAGACTGGAACAGCTGGATCACGCAGGAAGCTGGATCACACAGGAAGCTGGATCACCTGCAGGCATTCCTGAAAAATAAAAAATACAGAAAGGTTCTCAGGGAGCTGGTCAGTAGGTGGACTCACACCTGCAGGTCTTCATCCTGAAGAGGTCCACAGGTGGGACTGAGACGGTCGCGGCTCAGAGACATGTCCGCGTGCCAGCGTGTGAGAACTGGTGTGGATGAGAGTTGGCCTGAGGTGCTGAGGACTCTGGGTATTCTCTGGGTGTTGAGCTGTCTCAGTTGGTCTGTGACAGTATCTGTGGAGCAGCAGACCAGAGCCACTCTTCATACAGAGCAGGTTCAGACCAAACTGTGTAATATGATCTGCAGAGACTCAACATTTGCCCCAAGAGCAGAGGAAACACTTGCTGTAACAGGTGGAACCCTGAACCTGCTAATGGCAGAAATAATAAGAACTAATGAGAGTAACGATGGGGCAGTAGGTGGTCCACAGATCCAGATCCCAGTGCAGCTCAGCGAAGCTTCCTGAACCATCTACAGCTCTGGTTGCAACAAAATGCTTTTTGAGAGTGAAGGTGTGAAATGGCTGGATGAGGACGATGCCTCTGAGGCCGAGGTTCTGCAGGGGGAACCTCTGGCTCAGAGGCATCGTCCTCAGCCAGAGGTTCCCCCTGCAGAACCTCAGCTTCTGGCTCCGAGGCCGAGGCTCTGCAGGCGGAAGACGGCCGACTGATCGTTGTCCTCGAGGAGGTTCTTGTGGTCTCATGCTGAGAAGAGAACTGAAGCTGTTCTGTTGTTTCTTTGTTGTCTGAATCTCTCTCTGTCTCTGCAGATGTTTATCCAGACGGCCACTCTGACCGTGTCCATGTCTCTCAGCGCGTCAGTCTCTCTCGGGATGCTCTACATGCCGAAGGTTTACGTTATCATTTTCCATCCTGAGCAGAACGTCCAGAAGAGGAAGAGGAGCTTCAAGGTCTCAACTCAGCCTCGCTGTGTCACCTGTTGGTTGCTGTGTTGCTGTGTTGCCTGACAGCTGCTCTGTTGCCTGATTGTTGCTGTGTTGCTGTGTTGCAGGGTGTTGTCCAAGCTGCCAGACTGTCTCAGAAATCATTAAGTGAGAAACAGAACGGAGAAACAAAGATTGAACCTGACAGAACACAGTAACACGGCAGTAACACTACGAGCTACAGGTACTGACACACACATCAACATTCACTTCTTCTCTGTGCTGTAACCTGAGACAGGTACAGTCAGACAGGTACAGTCAGTCAGGTACAGCCAGACAGGTACAGTCAGTGGACTTGGTGGACTGTATTGAGGAAGACCTCTGTGCTCTGTGGGGAGGTCCAAAGTGTCCTTGAGGACATTCCAGGTTCTAGAAGAGATGCCAGGTCCTGTTGGTTCTTGAGGAGTTTCCATTGCTCCATGAAAGGTTCCAGGCTTCTGAGTGGAACATCAGAGGGTCTTTGAGTCTGAGAACAGTCGAGTTCAAAAAGACGCCTTTAACCCTCTGATAACAGGTGAGCGATCAGAGCGAGGCGAAGAGTCGGTCAGAATCCCTCAGAACCGACCTTTAACCAAAAGAGAAGCTCTAACACTGAAACCAATCACAGCTCTGCAGGTGTGTACAGGACCTGCTCTCAGTCTGAACCTGCAGCTCCATCTCTGCTGTGAAACCTCTTCATTTATTCAGTAGCAGAATTTTAATATTCCATTGGTTAAACTGCCTGCAGCTGATCCAGGATCAGTTTGTCAGGCCTGACACCGACTGAATCCACTCAGGTTACATTTTACTTTTTTAAAAACCTTTTCAAACCGTGGTTTACAAATTCAGATGGAAAGAAAGAAAGTCCAAAAACTCACGAGGACTGGAAGAAAGTCAACAATGGGACTAATGGACCCAGGAGACCTCTGTCCAATCAGGTTACACTCTGTCAGTGATCAGAACCTCTAAACTCAGAGTGAAGTGTCCTCTAAAAGCAAGACGTCAAATTCAAAGCACAACTTTTACTGAGTTTCTGTCTGTCTGGTTTTTAACGCCACAATGGACCCATGTTGACTGGTCTCACTTTCGCTCATTCTAAGCTCCACCAGCTCGTTCCTATCGCAGCCAATCACCTGTCAGACATTAAAAGTGTTCTCTCTCTCTTTCTCTGCTGTCAATCAGCACGTGACGCTTCATGACCCGCCTCCACTCCACTCTCCAATCAAACCCTCCGATCCGAAGGCTCCTTCAACAAAGACGTCGCAACCTCGAGCCCCGTTTACTCACCACCACCACCAGTGTCTTGGCTCTTTCACGTAGGAAGCTACTAATCCACAGGATCTACTTCCTGCCGGGGCCTGAGCGCCAAATTCTGTTCTACCTGTGCACAACACGTTTTCTTTTCCCTCGGTTCCTCCTGTCGTGGCAGCGAAGAGGAAAAGCACCAAGAGTTTCACAGAGGATTTATCTGAGACCCTGTGGAGGGCCGTGAGACCGCCCCTTTAAGATCCCGTGAATTCACACATCAATGAATGAATGAATGAATTTCACTAATGTATTAATATAAACGACTCCAGCAGTTTGTTGTTTCACTGTAAAACTGAATTAATTTAAAAGATCGTACGTCATAAATCATGTGTCTGATGATGAAACAGGAAGGTTAAGGTAATGAATGGATGAAGGAATGAATGAATGAACTGTTTTAAAGGGAGTTGTGTTTGTTGTTTGTTCTTCCTCGTGCAGAAACAGGTGAACAGGATGCTGAAGGCTCAGGATCGCGGTGTCACGTGTTCATCTGTCTACATACTTTTGTCCACGTGTCTGTGTTTTCTATGTTTCTGTAAAATGGAGTCAAATTAACGTTTCTGATGTTTAAAGATTTACATGTGAATATGAACATACAGCGTACATGTAACATACATGCAACATTTACGCAGCTCACGTGCTTCACCTGTGACACACTTCCTGTCTACATACAAATAAACACGTGCATCACTTCTGTTTGTGTTGAATGATTCCGTTTGTTTTCCTGTGTAAACAAACAAACATCGCGAGATTCACAGTGAGACCAAACCTGAAACATCTGTGTCAGCATCTGGAGCCGTGCAGTCTGCAGTGTGCGTGTGCGCGTGACCTGTCACAGTGATCGGTGCCGCAGGTTGAACCACATCCCGTCTCCTCACGTGGGTCAGAGCTGCTCCTGATCCACGAAGTGACACGAACCCGGATCAGGATCGGCTGCTTCTGTCTGATCCGGTTTCCGTTTCTTCACTCAACTGATTCCGTCTCTCACAACCAACATGGCGGCCTCCGCGTCTTCACGTGAGCTGTTCACAGAGGGAGTGAGAGCGGTTCTTCACACCTGGCCCGTTCTACAGGTAACTGTCGGCAAACCCGAGAGACAGACAGCAGAGAGGGAGACAACTGAGAGGGAGACAGAAGAGAGGGAGACAGACAGGTGTCCGCAGAGAGACGGTTACACCGGTCAGGCGGGCCGAAGCTAAAGCTAACAGGCTATATGGTTAGCAGCGGAGTTCAGTGAGTGTCGGTGACAGACTGAGGGTCACCTGTCCGTCCGTCTGTGTCTCCTCAGATCGCGGTGGATAACGGGTTCGGGGGCGTGTACGGGCAGCAGAAAGCTGATTGGATGGTGGATGTTGTTCAGAAGTATTTCCATGACAACGGTAGGTAACAATGGTAACCGGTCAGCTGATGTTCAGCAGGTGTTTGTTTATACTATTAATCATTTATTAATTGATCAGCTGTTATGGATCAGAAACATTAGACCCACACACACACACACAGGACTTTGGGGCAGATGCTGGTTCACAGTCACAGATCCGGAATCTGCCGCTCAGTGCATCATGGGAAATCCCCTGACAGTCTCTCCTCTTCCTCCCCTGTCCCTCATCAGTGGAGATGCAGGTTTCCATGGTGTCAGTATTTGATTGTTGTTGCCATAGAAACGTTACCTGAGTGACACTTATCACATTAGTTACACAGGTGAGTCTGCAGATGTAAACTATGAAAGGTTGTCCTGTGGTAACATCTGGATCTGTGTGTGTGTGTGTGATCAGCTGACCTGCAGCAGTATGAGGTCGAGGATTTCATTGCTGAACTGATGGATCAGGAGTTTGACACAGTGGTGGATGATGGGAGTTTACCTCAGGTACACACACACACACACACAGTTCTGCTCCGTCAGTGCTGCAGTTGAACAAACGCTGACAGCTGGGGGCGTTAACCCTGCTTCACCTGTCCACAGGTGTCTGTCAGTCTGCTGCAGGTGTTCAGCCAGTGGCAGCAGGGGGCGCTGCAGCAGCTCCAACACACCATCAACACTCTGACACAGAAGAAGAGTCAGCGGGCAAAGGTCACGGCTCCGCCCACACAGTCCGATGAAGAGAGCGACGATGAAACACAGGTACGTGTCACCTGAGCTCTGATTGGTTAGTTTACACACAGGTGAGTCAGAGGACGAGGTTCAGTTTGCTGTTACCTCAGCAATGAGTCTTATCATTCAGTGGATCCATGTTACCATGGTGATCTGCTCCAGTTTAAAGTGATGCCAGGGAAACCAGCAGTTCCAGGAGAACTCTGTGAGCAGAGCTGATCCTGGAGTCTTTCTGTGTCCAGGTGATGGACTACGAATCGTCCAGTCCATCGGTCAGCAGGACGGATCCTCCTCATCCTCCTCAGGATGAAGACGGATGGACGGTGGTGAGGAAGAAGAAGTGAAGAGGAGGATGAACTGTTGAACTCGAGAGACTGAAGCAGCTGACCTTTGACCTTCAGGATGAAAGTGTGTGACAGATCTTTGCAGCAGCTTCCACGTCCTCCAGCCTGAAACCGTCCCGGTGGACGCAGTCTGCTGTGACCTGCAGGACCAGAGGACGGTGGCATTAAACCAGAGTCGCTCTGGTTGTTTTTATATTAAACCTGTTTAAGATTAGACCTGTGTGATGTCACCGTACTTTACTTTCACCTGCTAAACTCTTCCACACTGTGAGGCTGCAGCTTCCTGTGCTGTGACATCGTACCGTAGCCCTGTGGGACCAAACATCTGTGAAGTGTGAATAACATTTTCATTGGTTGCACCGGATCACCTGACATTTAGCAGGTGTGTGTGTGTGTGTGTGGCCTCTGATTGGCTGTGATCCCGGTGATGTTTCCGCTGCAGAGGCATCACTGACGTTTGACATTTACAGCTGAGCAGAACCAGGACATCCCAGTCTCAGACTGGTTCTCTGCTGGAAACCAGTGGATCCTAATCTTCAGGTGAGGAGTTTGAGTGTCTCAGTGTCTGGTTTGATCAGGGTCAGGTGGAGGTGATGTGGACTGTCAGACTGTGGTGGTTCAGAGGGAGCCGGTCGTAGGTGGATCCGAGCAGGGGAACTGTGTGGTAGGGTTAGAGGCTCCACAGAGGCAGGAGGCAGCCGAGGTGGTTCAGCATCAGGATCCTGTGGAACCCGTTTCATTACAACGAGCACTTATTTTGAAAACCAGATGTAGTCACGTGTGTCCTTGCGCTAACTTCGCCAAGTTGGACGCAGGTTGATAAACCGTGGCTGCTCAGGAAGGATAATGGTGGATTATCACAGTAAAAGTCCTCAGTACAGAACCGAGTCCAGCTGTGCTCGTCGGCCCTGGTCTTGGCCCTGGTCTTAGTCTTGGCCCTGGCCCTGGTCCTGGTCCTGGCCCTGGCCCTGGCCCTGGCCCTGGTCTTGGCCCTGGCCCTGGACCACAGAGCTCAGGGGAGAAAATCTCTGGGTTTCACTTTTCTTTGTTTCCTGTTGGTTTTCTGCTTCTTTTCCCAGAAACTAATAAATTATTTACAGAATAATAATAATAAAATAATCTGGCAGATGATTCACATTCGTCCACATTTCTTTACCACATCAGAGGACAAACAGGTCTGTCTCTGAATAAATGTTATTGTTGAAATGTTGTTACTGTCCACATGGACGATGTTGTGTTCACTGATACCGACACTGAGAACAACAACAAACGAGGCGTCAAAAAAAAAATCTTGATTTTTGCTCAGTTTTTTTAAGTTTAGATTCTACAGAGAGAATTTTGTCCTGAGGACTTGTTGTAGGCTCCGCCCACACTGAAATCTCTGGAATCTTCATATGATAAAATATGCAAATATTCATTAAAATAAACATCGTGCTGACCTCGTTAAAGATCTGAGCTCTGTGGAGTCTGTGACGCCGTCGACCCTCAACCGGCTTCGCTCGACGGTGAACTTTCTACATGTTGCAGAGGGAATCTGGTCACATGGCCTTGTTCCAGGCCCCGTCTGTCCGGGTCTCTGGGATCGTTCTACGAGAAAACAAATTTTTCAAAATGACAATAAAAGGAACCTGTTAACCTGAGCCGGTTTTTGGGACTGATCCTGATCCGAACACTCAGCCGGGACCAGCAGGTTCACGTCAGCGCTTCACTGCTGGATCCAGAGGGATCCATTTGGGACCTGCTGCCATTTTCAGTTTGATGGTGTTGTTTACCTTTATGTTTACAGGTTACTGTACCTGTCCTGTGTGTTGTACCTCTGAGTGGCTGGTAAACAGAAGGGTCACTTCCTGAAACGCTGACATTATCACATCTTCAAGGTTCAAAGGTTTCTGACACCTGGCGTGCTTTGGACACGGATATACAGAAGGGTGGACAAAGGTCAAAGGTCAGGAAACATCTCTGCTGAGATTTCATTCATCTTTATTTTCACAGAGGAAGAAACGTTCCACACAGACAGCACACGTAGAAAAAACATGATGTCACTGAGAGAGGAGGGGGGGTCAAAGGTCATTTCAAGGCACTATTTCTTATATGAACATAGAAACAGGTAAGACAGGAGGTCAGAGGTGGTGTGAGGACGACTGTCAGCTACAGAGATCAATACTGTAATCAATACTGTCACAGTCAGTGAAAGGGTTGGCTGCTGTCAGGAAGCTACGGTGTGCTCAACTGAACCGGAACTCATCATCATCATCATCATCAGAGAGGTTCTGGAGTCTTGGAAGTCCTTGATCAATAACTAATAATTGATAATACTCTCCGGTGTCATACAGGTGTCGGTTAAATACAAACTCAGCATAAATCAACAAGTGACAGAAGAACAGAAAGTTTTGAAATAAATCAGAGGAATCAGCGGAGATCACAGGAATCAACTGAGATCAGAGAAATCAGCTGAGATCAGAGGAATCAGCTGAGATCACAGGAATCAACTGAGATCACAGGAATCAGCTGAGATCACAGGAATCAGCTGAGATCACAGGAATCAGCTGAGATCAGAGAAATCAACTGAGATCAGAGGAATCAGCTGAGATCAGAGAAATCAGCTGAGATCAGAGGAATCAGCTGAGATCAGAGAAATCAGCTGAGATCAGAGAAATCAGCTGAGATCACAGGAATCAGCTGAGATCAGAGAAATCAGCTGAGATCAGAGAAATCAGCTGAGATCACAGGAATCAGCTGAGATCAGAGAAATCAGCTGAGATCAGAGAAATCAGCTGAGATCAGAGAAATCAGCTGAGATCACAGGAATCAGCTGAGATCACAGGAATCAGCAGTTACTGATTCCATTTAAACTAAAACTCAAATGTCTTTTTCTGTTTTCAGTGAATCAGCACATTCACGTGTTGTGATGTGAAACATATCGATGTCACCGTGGCAACATGACGAAGCTCTAAACTGAGCAGGAAGCAGAAACCTGAGGCCAGACGAACACTGTTGTTGTGTTGTTGTTGTTGTTGTTGTAAAGGCTGTGAGCGTCACACCTGCAGCGACCACACTCAGCCTCAGACTCAACGTCCAGACAGCTGAGTCACCTTTTCCCACACAGGTACAGAGTTTGATTTAAATGCGCTGAACGCAGGAAACACGTGGGACATATTCTGCTTCTGTTCGTCCTCTCGTCTCCGTTTCTGTCCTCTCACCCGCCGTACTGCTCACGGTGGATCAGCTGACCTGAGTCTGTAAAGTGCCTGAACACAACAAAACTTATGGTTTGGAGCTCGATGAATAAACTGAATGGAGCTGAATGTCTCGTCCAGCTTCTCCTGTGGCAGCCAGGCTCACAGCACACAGGGAATCGAACTCACGGCTGAAGCTGCTGCTTCAGGCTGAACCTGGCGCCA